>NC_059348.1:14265155-14425155 GCF_019703515.2 Myxocyprinus asiaticus | reverse complement strand
TGATAATCACCTTGAACAAAATTGAAATATATATAATTTAAAAAAAAAATAGTCTCAAAATAAATGTGATAATTGACAGGTATTTGTTGACAAATTGTGACCTATAACTATTGGCCCAGTATCTACATGGTATCAATATAACCCCCCTGGGGGCCTTTTACCCCAAGTTAGGGAGCCTTTTACCCCAGGTGTGAGGTAAAAGTCTCCCTTGGCCTCTTTTTTATTTTTTTTATTTATTTTTTTTTTTAATTTTATTCAAAAGAACATTCTGTTGTTATTTCTTTTCACACAAATTATGTTGCTTCATCAATATTCAATACAAATAAATGTACTGCTTGAATCGTGAGACACTTTGTGACCTGAAAAAAAGCACATTTTCCTTAAGAGGTGCCTTTAGACATGCTGTACCCTACTAGAGAGATGAAACTAGCACAGCGTAGGAGATTGGTTGCTATGTATGGACAACTGTCAGATATACAGTTTAGCGATCATTATGCAAATATATCTGTTGTTTTGACCAATAAGTATAGAGGATTCCAGACAGCCTTGTAATTCAAGGAAGTTTCATGCCATTTTTTGTAAAAGTTTTATATATATATATATATATATATACACACACACATTAATGATAGACAATATAAAAATAACAATTTACTGCATATTATGACAAAAATAAGGATAAAGCTCCTGCAAGTAAATCCCAAAAAAACACTTATAAGGTTATACAAAATACATGTATAATAAAAATGGTAATTGCTTTGCATTATCATAGTCGTACACAAACATATATTTTCTTTGTTTTACTAGCACACACACATACACAATCTCATATACATGTGTGAGTGAGTTACGCATCAGGTGTGTAATTTTGTGGGCACCCGCATGTCACCCCATGCCCAGTGCTTCCCTGACGCCTGCAGCAATTAGTTTTCCATGACAGAGTAATCAGCAGGGGCCAGCACAGCCATAACCTACACTGAAGGTCACGTCCCAGATTCCTCCAGGGAAAGAGAGCAAGACATAAATAAGTGACGAGTGAGATAAAAATGACGGTCATGGATGAGCAAAGATAGAGATGTAGAGGAGGAGACGCTGTACATCATAGGTGTGATGGAGGAGAACATGCACACAGCAGGACAGGAGCCAAAAGAGCCAGTTAAATTAGAATTTTGATAGGTACCAAAACTAGTGAACATACATGAACAAACAATTTTTTAGTATTTTTTTGTATTTTTTTTTAATAGTTTTTCCTGTAGAGGCCATCTATTAACCTTAGTTTACAAGTCAGGGACTATATCTTTTAGCGAAAAGGTTGTACTTTGTGAATTTGCCGAATAAAAACATTTTAATGAAAATGTATCTTTATTATTATGCTTATTTTATAGTAACATTTTAATACAAGCAATAAGGCACTTGAAGGCCATGATACATTTTGAAAATAGTCACATCTGAAGGGTTTGCTGGTACTGTTACAACTTTTGCTGTGTCTATATTCGCAATATGCAGTATTTAATATAGAAAACAAAGCCTATTTTTAGAGCCATTAAGTTTTTTGGTATCAATTTACAATGAGGTTGTAATCATTGACATCAGTTAACTGCAGCACTTAACATGAACAATGAAAAATATTGAAACTGTAAAACTAAAACCTTAGTTAATGTTAGTTTCAATATATGCTAATACATTTTTAAAATGGAAAGTTGTATATGTTAACATTAATTAATGCATCATAGTAGTACCCCCTGGTACTGCCTTTCATTTTTGCTTATTTTAACTAAAACAAAATATACAACAGCTTATTTTTCACTGTAATAGAGCAAATAATAATAATAATCGTTTAAAAATCATTTTATTTATGCAAAAAAATTATTACATTTTTTTCTATTGATTTGTGGTTAAATAGGACCAGGACATTTCCTTGACAGGTTTTGTGAGAAACACTCCTGTTGCTTATTGAGTGTTCATGTTATGGTATATTATCATAAGTACTTACTGATTAAAAATAATGAACTACATGTACGTACTGTGTAATTATTTTGCAGTGCTGCTTGTACTGACATATTTTTATTGTTATTACTAATGTAGTCAACAATAATAACACATAAAATATGTAATATTATAAACATTGTAAAATGAAGTGTTATCTTTACATTTTCAGGTTTAGTGTGGCCTTTCATTGAATCCATTTTCCTTCTTCCCTGACAGATTTTTATCTTTGAGAATAACATCTACTACAAAGCACGAGTGAACAGTCCATCAATCCGCCTGGTTTCCACGGGCAGTCAGGGGGTCATATTTAATGGACTGGCTGACTGGCTCTATGAAGGTAAAGCCCCATAAGCATGAATAATAAAAAACCAGTGGAGTGTGTGTATGTAATAAAGGAGCTGCTGTGATTGTGAATGTCTGATGTGTTTACTCTGGGGGAAGGAAGTGTTTATTTGTACATATTGCTTTTGTGCATGTCTGACCCATGCTCAGACTCAGAACCGTTCTTCTGGAGTAGTACGGGTGCAGTTTGAATGTATTTGTATTTCTTTATAAGCAGGTGCATTGCTGGAATATTTCAGATTTTGAGCATTTGAATGTGACTCAGGGTGTCAAGATTATCCTGTCTTTTTCTCAGTTCTGGACATCTTGGACATGATCTAACTGGGGCTGTCGATTTAACCCGTTAATTCAGAGCAATTAATTATGTAAAATATAATGCGTTAAAAACATTAACGCAATTTAACATGCCCACTGACCCTTGTGTAAATTCCGTAATACAAGTAAGCATTTTCCTTCCGTCGGAGCAATTCAAGCTTGAAGTACATGTAACTTTGTGTTTTTACAAGCCACATCAGCAGGGGGCAGTCAGCACGCCTTAACAAACCTCACAAGCAGCTCTGCTACAGAATGAGAGCCAGTCACATATAGTGGTGGGGATTTTGATTCATACTAGTGACTTGTGTCTTTTGAATCCGTTCACCAAAAAGATTCTTTAGATTCGTTTTGCACATTCATAATTTGGGGATTATGTTTTGTGCATACCCATAAACTTGTCTTAGTGCATTTTTACCCCTTTCTCTCCTTGTTAAATGCAATTGACTGAACAAACAACTATAACTCCTCTTGTTCAGTCAGTCAGCAGATCCTCATTCACAGACGAGATCAGTGAGTGATTCATACTTTTTGTTCGTGAACGAGTATACATTCAGTTGAATGCTATTGGCTCATGCAAAGTCAGTCTTTACAGGCATAAAAAGCCAACAAAAGCAGTGTCGTGCTTCAAACTACAGCTTATTGGTTTTGAAAGGGAGAGACGTCAGTGAACCAAAAAATTTGAGGAAATGGATTGCTTTTGAATATAGGCTTGTTCAATGATATAGGTATAAATCAAACAACATATTGACTTCTAAAGCCACTTTTTTATTGTCTAATCAATGCTTTACTCATCTGCCACAATAATGCAATATGTTTCAATTTGAATATCTGAATTATTATACAATATGCATTATAATATATTTATAATTTCTTTAATTATGTACAGTACTATTTATATTGAATAATCTTAATGTGGGCCTTTCTCAGCATAATTGATCTGTGATTAATTATGATTATTTTAATTAATTAATCGGCATGTCATGTCATTAATTCAATTAACAATTTTAATCGATTGACAGCCATAGTTCTAGCGCAAAACATCATTGCAATGAAGAATATTGAAAGGTGAAGTGTGCCATTTCTGTGCCCCTAGCATCACCAAACAGAATTGCAAAAATAACTGTTTTCAAATAGGTTTCCCAAACACTCCCACTGCCATTGAATGGAGAAACAGTCGATTGGTGCCACTGGTTGACCCAATGTCACTGTATCAGGGGTGCATTTCCCAAAAGCATTGTTAGCCAACAATGGTCGCCAGTTCCAACATTACCAACACAGTTCAATGATTTGGGTTTTCCGAAACTGTAGTTCCTGTGGTTAGAATCATAGTTCCCTGTTAGTTAGCTGGATGGAGCAAACTTCGCTTCGCTGAGGCTTCTATATCTTTCATTCCATTTATATCTTTAATTTTGTCAACACTTTGTTTTCACACATTTAAGAAAACTATTTATTCTAGGGTTTTGCGGAAAGTGGCATTCTGAAATGTCATGTAAACACGAGTGCAGCAGTTTAAGGGTTTAAAGAGAAAGCTGTTTAGAGAAAGCACTTTATCACACATGGTTTCTGTCGAAGAACATGTCTTTTATGTATTTATGTAATGCATAAGTGGCTTTATACTGTATGTATGAGTGTGCATGTGTGTATGTGCTCAAGTGCATCGGGGAACATTGAAGTCTGATGTAGAGGGAAACCCCACTATTACAGCGCAATGCATCTGTTGCATTATAAACAGTGCATGCAGCTTTCTCACATTAAACGGCTTTCTGGTGTATGTGTAAATGAGCTTTTATAATTTAATATTAGCAGAAGTTATTACTCCACCCCCTGCATAACGCCATTAACGACAACTCTATGTTGTTGAACCAACGTGATTCGATTGGTGGTTTCGGGGAACAGTCGTGACTAGCTAGTTAATTTCCCCAGCAATGTATTGTACTATGGTGGTTAAGCAGTGAGTTACGCTGTTGTTTGGGAAATGCACCCCGGGATGCTCAAAAAAACAGATCAACATTTTAAACGCACCAAAGAACCATAGTTTATACACTTTTCAGCAGAATCAGCCTTCGAATGGCTTACTTATAGTTGTCTCTGCATATTCAGCTGGGAGAAGAGAAAGTATTTCAACATAAAAAAAAAAACTTTAACTATGACATAAGCCATTGCTTGTATCTCCATTCATACACTCATCACTTGATTATTCAGAAAAGTATGATGACATTTTTTTTTTTTTTTTATGAATAAGACTGAAGCATGAATGCTGGTGTCTGTCTGAACACATTCAAGGACTTTCTGAATGTTAGTCAAGATATGCAACATTCCTCAGTCTTTTTATTTTTATTTTTTTTTATCCCCGTTTCTCCCAATTTGGAATGCCCAAATCCCACTACTTAGTAGGTCCTCGTGGTGGCACGATTACTCACCTCAATCCGGGTGGCGGAGGACAAGTCTCAGTTGCCTCCGCTTCTGAGACTATCAATCCACGCATCTTATCACGTGGTTCTTTGTGCATGACACCGCAGAGACTCCCAGCATGTGGAGGCTCATGCTACTCTCCGCGACCCATGCACAACTTGCCACACGCTACATTGAGAGCGAGAACCTCTAATCGCGACCACAAGGAGGTTACCCCATGTGACTCTACCCTCCCTAGCAACCAGGCCAATTTGGTTGCTTAGGAGACCTGGCTGGAGTCACTTAGCACGCCCTGGATTCAAACTTGCGACTCCAGTAGTGGAAGTCAGCACCAATACTTGCTGAGCTACCCAGGCCCTAATATTCCTCAAACTTTAATTAAATCCCTGAGTTGAAATTTGATCATAAGCATATATAATCATAGATCTCCACATATCAAGCCACCACAGTGAGATAAACATTTTCCAATCCTTGTTAATGAAATGCAGATAATTATTAGAATTGTTTGTGTATGAACAGCAGTGGGATGTGAACTCCAGGTTTAATCTTTATATAATCCATTGTGCAACACTGGGATTTGAGCCAGTATACAAATATAATCTCCTACAATAAATTGGGATTGTATTATTCATAACAATTTTTGTTGCAGTTTGAAGTATTTTCATTAGGATTACGTATTTATAATGGCTTAAGGTTTTTGCTTGCGCCATTGCATCAAGTGTTTAATTATTTGTGTGCAAAATTGTATATGTTTAGTTAATTTGTAAAAAGAGTCTTGATGTCTTATCTTAGTTGCTTTGAACAACGGTCACAAAAAAACCCAAAAAATATTTGACAACAGAATGCCACACTGGACTAATCAGAATCAAGTATTGCGGAGAGTTGTGTTATAATATAGTTTTAGTCTCCTGTGTGTTTGTGTTCAGGTATGTATGGTTTACTATTCACTAGCACTATTCTAGATTATACACATGTAATTATGCTATAAATGTGGTTTATGAGGACACCTCAAGTGTGGTAAACCACAAATGTGTGTGTGTGTGTGGGGGGGGGGGGGGGGGGCAGGTTTAAGTGGTTTATGAGGACTTTTTTATATGTTATAAACTGGTAATTACAAGGGTATTATGCTATAAATGTGGTTTATGAGGACATTTCTAGTGTCCCCATAATTCAAATCGCTTAAAAAACATACTAAACGATGTTTTATTGAAAATTTAAAAATGCAGAAAGTTTTTTGTGAGGGTTAGGTTTAGGGGTAGGGTTAGGGGATAGACTCTATAGTTCATACAGTATAAAAATCATTATGTCTATGGAGAGTCATCATAATGATAGCTGCACCAACGTGTGTGTGTGTGTGTGTGTGTGTGTGTGTGTGTGTGTGTGTGTGTGTCTGTGCATGCTGATGGGTGCAGGTAAATCAGGCCAGAAGTTAGTGTGGTGATTGTGCTGTTGTTCAGAGCAGGATCAGTGTCACTGTTAAGCAGCAGTGTGGGTTTGACACTCACACACATGATTGCTCATTTATCAAATATGACACCTTCATCAGGACGTGTAGAGCGGAGCAGAGGTGCCACTGAGTGCTATTAAATAATCTTGGCTAGTTTCTAAGCAGACTATAAATTAGACTGATGCCATAAATTGATTGACTGTTTGAAATATGATTTTTTTTTTAAGACAGTTTATCATTGTTACATCATTTCACTCTCATTCAGCCATTTTTGTGCTATGTTTGCCAGTCCCTCTCGTGATAGTTCCTTATGTACAACCTCAGGGCTCTGGAAGCTATTTATTTGTTGTGATGACTACATCTACTTTTGAGGCATGTCGTACATGCTGTTAAATGGTGTAAAATAATTTTTTCCACACTGTTTCCTCATAGGCCCCTGCAGACATTCACATATATGTACAATCACTCTCTCTCTCACCCCCACATGTGCAAAACACAGTACTCCTTACTTGGATTTATATTGATACAGGCTTCAAAATTTCCACAAAATGTTCACTTTTGTGCTTTGGAGGAACAAAGTAAGGGAAGAAGCACAGAAGCTGAATCACAAGTGGCCATGAAAACCTTCACATAAACTTGCACAATAAATGTATAAATGTACTTAGAGAGGAAACATAATACTTTTTGTGTTCATAATAACAGTGTTTATATCATGTTAAACTGCACTCCGCCTGGTGGAAATACGTTTTATAGTTTGTATGACCAATTCGATCCCTTGTCTTGAAGAAAATTAGTTTTTCATAAGATTGCAGGCAAACAGATTGTTATATAACTGTTGTCTGTCATGTATGTCTGTTTGTGCATATAAATATATGTTTAATATGTATTACAGTACATCTATATGATTTAATGGTGTTTATCTGCCAATTGTTTTTGTCCCTATGATTCTCAGCTCTATAGTATTGTCATTTCCTGCTGCATAAGAGCACTATGGCTGCATATTTGTCTGTGGCACATGGTTAACATGTGGTTTTCATGCTCAGTAACTGGTTTTACCCTAAATGAATATCTCAGTCTGAGGCTATACTTAGTCACATTCTCATATTATGTTTGTTATTCTTCTCTTTGTAAAGGATCTCTACTGCCATCCTGTGGTTTCACATTTTCAAGACACAAAACATGTTTATCAAAACAGACAGAACAAGAGATTATATTGATTTACAGAGGAAACTTAAAGGGATAGTTCAGCAAAAAATGAAACTTTTGTTTTACTCACCACCACATGGTTCCAAACTTCTATTTTCTTTCTTCCATGAAGCACCAAAGGAGATGTCAGGCAAAATGTCTGTTTTGTTTATTTTTATTTATTTTTTACTGCAAATAAAAGTAGTTTATACAACTTGTGTACTATAATCCAAGTCTTGTGAAGCCACAGTAAAATTGGTTTGTACGAGGAACAAAACGAAATTGAAGTCATGATTCACTGATAATCTTCCCCTTGGAGACGTTCTGTATGTGTGACAGTTCAAATTTGATGCCTTCAAATGCGTTATGTCATGTTTGATGTCATTAACGCCAAAGGTCATTGGTTTTTGCGTGTCAAATGACCGATTGCGACGTCATGTGTTTGAAAACTAAAATGAGATTTGAGAGCTACATTAGATGGGAAGATTATCAATGTGTACTGTGCAAAAGTTGCACACTTTTAAGGTGTTTTTATCCACTTGTGTTGAATGGAAAACAGAGACTACGTCCACATTAATCCATATAAATTTGAATTTTCATTTCGAAACGCTCTCTGTCCACACTGGTGTTTTCAAATGTTTTCCAAAAGTTGCTCAGCCACACTGAAATGTCTGAAAATGCTTAAATCCCCTCACTGCGCATGCGGAAAAAGAAACATAAGAAGCGTGGCGTTTGAAGGAATGCAATGTTAAGGTTGCACAAAATAACATTTATCTTTATCAACATTATCAAAGTGGATAACAGGCACAACAATGCTGCTACAAAATAGGCCACCATCTTGATTGTTTTGGGGTGTATGGTCACTGAGTGACTGCGTCACCTGACAACAAATATGTTATTGTTTCTGAAAGCTCCATTTTCCCAGTCCACACTACAACGTGAATACAGCGTTTTCAAATTTATCCACTTGCAAGATCGTTTTCGAAAAGTTCAGTTTTCACTGGACAAAAACTCCATCTCAGTGTTTTTAAATAAAACATTTTAAATTAATCCAGATTAATGTGGACGTTGTCAGAAGTTCTGACATTCTGCATGAGATCCCCTTTCATGTTTAACCAAAGAAATAGTTATATTGTTTTGGAATTGCATAATGGGGGGGGGGGGGTGTGTGTAAATGATGACAGAATTTTGTGGTGCTGTGGTGCTAATGCAGGTCTTGCAGAGTTTGGCCTGTCATGTCCTGGTCCACTACGAGCAATACATTTTGAAGATGCTGTGTCAAGTTCAAATTGTCAAACTTTTAAAAACATGTCTCGAGTTACCTGCATTCTGTTTGATTCTGCTGCACTCCATCTAGCTGTGTTGGAACGCAAGAATAAATGGCCCTTAAGAAATGTGTCCAATCTGGGTCAGGTCAGTCCGATACCAACCTAATTACAGTGCTTCCTTAAAACAGATTTGACCACTAGTCGATTTTAAAATATGTAGTTTGCTCCTCCTTTTGCTTTTCCAAGGTTTAAAAAAAAAAAAAAAGAAAAGAAATCAGCAATGCCAATGTTCCCCTCGTATAGTTCAGGTTTTAATTGTTCCATAATGACTTAATGAGCTCTGGAGGTCCATTTTGCTGGTGCTACAGGAAGTCATATTTCACATTCTCTGGTGTCATGGCCATGCTGGTGCTGCTCTAACTCAGTGGCTGTCAGCTTTATAGAGTGATGAATGAGACTCCAGAGACAGAGGACTAATGCCAAACGGATGCGATAAATCAGACGCACTGCTTTTTGCTCATGTTACAGTTATGTATTTTGCAGCCTGCCCTCTGCCTACATTGCTTGAAAAGATATTTTATCTTCTAATGCACAGAAGCGTCTATGCATCTGTCAAACATACAGTCACTATGCAACAATGCTCCAAACTTGCAGGACATGCGTCACTTGTTTGTGTCCAGTGTTGACAGCCTTCATAATATAATAATGCATCAATTCTAGCATACTTGTTTATGATTTATAATTCAATTTTGTGTTTAATATATATATATATTTATATATTTATTTTTTTATGCTGTAGAGGAGATCTTCCAGAGTCATATCGCCCACTGGTGGTCACCGGATGGCCTCAGACTGGCATATGCCACCATCAATGATACTCTGGTGCCCAAGATGGAGATACCCATGTTCACAAACACACCATATCCCACTGGACAGGAGTACCGCTATCCTAAAGTAAATCTCTGCTGGGTCTTTCATAGATCAAAACAAGGTTTTGATGTCAAGGCAAATACCAAATTATATTTTTGCTGCTTTTGAAGGCTACTGCGGGAAATTAACACTATTTATAGGGTCTTATTCCAATCGAAAGCGACCAGTGCAATCCCTTCACAAAGGGCCGTTCCATCGAAAAAAGTATCGCAAGGAAATTATTTAGCTGTTTATGATCATGTGATTCTGGGTGGCAAGTCCTCACAATTAATTTATAAACCTGAGCTTTAAAATCCAAGCCTCAGATTTAACCCTTAAATGCATACCTCGGGTCTTTAGTGACCCGGAACTTCATTCCACCCCTTTACCTCATCCATTTTTGGGGGGGTTATTCCCCCACTTTTTTTGTATTTCTCAAAAAAAAAAAAAAAAAGATTTATGAATAGTGTAACAATAAAAAATATAAAAAAGCTGAAATATAAAAAATATGTATCTATTTTTTTTAGTAATTTGTTGCTTAATTACTAAAAATATATGGGTCATTAGTGACCTGAGATATGTAATAGTGTTGCAATTTATATTTTCACTACCATAAATCATATTTTTATTGTTATTTCATTTATGTTCTCTATCACAGGACATCTATTCTATTATTTTGTTATTAAATAAATTTTTTTACTACTCTAAAAATTACTACTAAATCATGTACATTTTCTGCACAACTATGGTCAATTACCAGTATCCCGTATGTGTGTAAACATACATATGATAAATGTTATTTGTTACTCAGGGTGGCGCTGTTGTTTCAGTGATTGGCTTAATTTACATTTGACATTGCTATTTGATGAAAAAGCAATGTGGAAGTAAACTACAGCAAGTGTAACACATGAACCGATTTATATTGCTATTGACATTTGGGCATATTACTGAAATTCTGTGAGTTGTATGTCTATTTAGATTCAATAAGTGCCTGAGGAAATATATATGTGTAACTTGTGTTAAGTGTAGCTGAATATGTGTTTTATAGCCAATTGCCTTTCTTAAGATTGCAATATAAAAATAATGAATCCCGTTCTATTGTTTGTTGCATCTTCTCTTTGATATATGAAAAATAAAACATCAAAACATAGCAGAATATATTCTATGGTTTTATTTTCTTTTAAATGCTTTGATAATGTTTCTCTATCTGGGCATTTTATAGATCAGTTTGTGATTGATATACATGCAGTATGTAATTATGTTTGGTGAAACGCCCATGCATTTAAGGGTTAAGATCTTACCTGGTATTTTTAAAACCTCAGTTGCTCTTTATGGCTAGCAACCAAATACCACACAGAGAGACAGTACGCATGCTGAAAGAAATTTGAACTGAAGACACAAAGAGGCAATATTTGATGCAAAATCTGTATTTGTCTCAACAATCTTAACATAAACATGAATCTTGCTGCTATGTTATCAATGTAGTACTCTGATTCAGAATGTTGCATTTTGTAGGCCTGAAAAAGTAATGGTAAATGCTTTAGTGAGTACAATTTTTGTTGTAATGCTCAGTTCTAAAATATTTAATTGGCCGGATATTGTTATTGTGTACAGAAAACTTTCTTGCAAGCCACAGTGATGTGCGATTTGTGAGCAAATTGTTCTTTTAAGATAATTCTCAAAAGGGTGCACCAATTCACAGATTTGAATGATCTTATGCAGTAATCACAAATCATAGGAAATGTTATGGAAATAAATTGGTCAAACAGTGAGAACAGGACATGAATATCTTACCGTTATTTATTTCACTACTCGGTGACTTTAAAGAAGAACTGCAGTGATGCGATCTCTGTTTCTCTCTGTAGGCTGGAGAGGAGAACCCTGATATTTACCTGTCAGTGGTGAGTCTAAATGGCCCTTTACACACAGTGAGGATGAGAAAACCAGAGGATCCCAGAATCAGGTTAGAATCTGCCAACAACCACAGAACAAGATGTGTTTGATTCTTTAGATTATTTGTTGCTTAGGCAATTTTGCAGTGGACCCAAGAAATAGTTGTACACTTAAAATGACATACAAATATCAAACCAAGTGGCATCTGTGAACAAATGATTCTAAACTTATTCTTAGAACTTCACTTTTCAGAGTCATTTTTGTAATTACTTTTAAGCAACTGGTGTAAGCTGATTTTTAGTGGATGTATGAATTCAGTTTCCCTGAAGTTCACACATGTGTACTAGCAGACTAACATGTTCCACTAATATTTGATTATGGTTGCGTAATATTTCTGAATTTAATTAATACTCAGGGTTCAATACAAGTTAAGCTCAGTCGACAGCATTTGTGGCATAATGTTGATTACCACAAAAATTAATTTTGACTCATCCCTTCTTTTCTTTAAAATAAGCAAAAATCTGGGTTCCAGTGAGGCACTTACAATGGAAGTGATTGGGGGCCAATCTGTAAACATTAAAATACTCAATGTTTCAAAAGTATAGCCACAAGACATAAACAATATGTATTAACCACTGATATGTAAATCTGTAGTGTTAACATGATTTTAGTGTGATAAAATTGCTTACTAAACTTTTCTGTGTAAAGTTAAAGCCAATTTTACAACTTAGTTGCCATGATGATGTAATTTCAACAAACCCTAAAATGACTGTAAAAAAGACAATTTAAACAACTTTACAGCTCAAATAAAACACAAGTTTTAACAGAAGAATTAATGTAAGTGCTTTTATAAAATTATCAGCTTCACATTTCTGCCTTTAAACCCTCCAAAATTTGGCCCCATTCACTTCCATTGTAAGTGCCTCAGTGTAACCTCGATTTTTGCTTTTTTTGAAATAAAACAAAGAAGGAACGAGTCGAAATTAACATTATGCCACAAATGCTGTCGATTGAGCTCAACTTGTGCTGGACACAAAATATTCTTTAAAGCCAATAGGTATCAACTTTGACCAAATGCCCTTTTTTTATATATATATATAAACACATTTACCCACAAAAATGTATGTGAATGTGACAGTTATGTTGTGGTTCGTAGTGATTATTCTTGCTCACATCTCTCTGCAGGAAGGAGTACTATATCACCATGGTGAAATGGGCAACCAGCACCAAGCTTGCAGTAAACTGGCTGAACCGAGGGCAGAACAACTCCATCCTCACCTTGTGTGAAGCCACCACAGGCATCTGCACCAAGGTGCCTTCTGAAAACTGAAAACTTCACCACCAGTCAAGTTTTGACACGCCTACTCATTCTTTATTAATACTATTTACAGTTCCACATTTTAGAATAATAGTGAAGTCATTACAACTATGAAATGGAATTATGTGAATTATGTGTCTACTGTTTTTAACTTCTTGAAAGTAGGCATCCTTTGCCTAGATTACAGCTCTGCACTCTCTGGGCATTCTCACAACCAACTTTGTGTTTTTTCTTCACTATCTGGTCCACCTCATCCATTTATGCCAAATGCAGGCACAATTTATAGTGTGTGATTTATTTTGTGGTGTGTTTTCAGAAACATGAGGATGAGAGTGAAAGCTGGCTGCACAGACAGGTGAGTCATGCATCTGGTTCACACTGAATCTCATTGCAGAGACACATACAGTGTGTGGGATGTGTGTGTGTTGTTCAAATGTCCGCTGACGTCCAGAGGCGATTCTGTCTGCAGAACGAGCCCCCGCTGTTCTCCAAAGATGGTCTGAGGTTCTTCTTCACGAGAGCCATTCCACAAGGGGGCAGAGGGAAGTTCTTCCACATATCCATGTCAACTTCTCAGGTGAGCTGTCGTTTTACTGTCATGCTTAACTACAAGAGCACTTGTAAAGGTTTAACAGGGTGTTAAATGTAAGAAGTGACTTTCTGTCGTGTGTTTCAGCCCAATAGCAGCACAGACACACTACAGTCCCTGACGTCAGGAGACTGGGATGTGACACAGATCTTGGCTTACAATGAAGATACCAAACTTGTGTAAGCAACAGTACACAAAGGAACAGTTCACCCCAAAATCCTTTACTTACCCTCATGTCATTCCAAATCTGTATGCTGTTGTTTTTTTATGGAATACAAAAGGAGAGTTTTTGAAGAATTTACACAAAGCACTTTTCCAAATGTGACAGTAGTTCATAAAATCCATGTGAAAAAAAAAGGACCAAAATTATAATTAAAGAACCATAAAAGTAGTCCACACGACTTGTGCACTATAGTACAAGTATTCTGAAGCCATACGATGGCATTCTGTGACAAACAGAACTTTGCATTTTTTTGTAATTTGTTTCCTTTAATATTTAGTCTGTTCAGTTGGAAAACATTCATCCGATCTGAAGAACGTTTGAACAGCGGTGACATTCATACGAGAGGTTGCTTTCACACTGTTATGAGTAAAAAGGTAGATATGGTGTCAGAAACATGTATGACTTAGAAATGCTTTGACAGATGAAACATGAATCCAATGATTACACGATTACAACAATAAATGGTTTGTCAATTATTTTTATGCGATTTGGGTAATTGCAAGTTTGTACGTTTGGAGCAGCAGAAATAGTTAACATTGTGTAAAATGCCATCTGAACATTTAGCTTAATGCTAAGCTAAAATGGTATTTCTAGCCCTTACATGCACCAGGTGTGAATATATTTTATAATGAATACTTTCAAGAAAATCCATGTCATATAATTTTTTTAAAAAAAAAAAAAAAGTAAGACCTTTAATATTGGGGCAATATTAATATTATTATGGGGGCCTGGGTAGCTCAGTGGTAAAGACACTGGCTACCACCCCTAGAGTTTGCTAGTTCGAATCCAGGGCATGCTGAGTGACTCCAGCCGGGTCTCCTAAGCAACCAAATTGGCCCAGTTGCTAGGGAGGGTAGAGTCACATGGGGTAACCTCCTCGTGATCACTATAATGTGGTTTTCGCTCTCGGTGGGGCACATGGTGAGTTGTGCGTGGATGCCACGGTGGATGACGTGAAGCCTCCACACATGCTATATATCTCCGTGGTAACGCACTCAACGTGCCACGTGATAAGATGCGTGGGTTGACAGTCTCAGATGCAGAGGCAGCTGAGATTCGTCCTCCTCCACCTAGATTGAGGCGTCACTACGCCACCACAAGGACTTAGAGCACATTGGGAATTGGACATTCCAAATTGGGAGAAAAAGGGGGAAAAAATAAATAAAAATAAAATATGAATATTATTAATAATATATATATATTGGATAGTTTTCCTGTAAAAAAAAAAAAAGAAAATAAAAATAATTAAAAACAAATTGTTTGTTTAAAACAATATACATTTACTTGAGAAGCAACACTGCATAAGATAGTTAGGCTTTTTTTTTTTTTTCAGTGAATGTATTTTTAAGTGTATTTTGACTTACTGTGAAGTGAAAAAAATCTGCCAGTGCTAAAGAAGTAATCCAAAGTATTTAGATTATGTCACTGAATTTGAGTAATCTAACAGAATACGATACAAATTGCCATGGGCGTTACGTGTTTTAAAAAGTGGTGGGGACAGTGGGAAAGTTTAGGGGGGTGCCGGTTGTGACATCACAAATCTCATGAATGTTAATGTTAATTATACACAGATAATTTCAAATAATTTTTTACTGTTTTGATAAATAGTCATTCTTGATGACCAATTCAAGTGCTCCAATAAATATTTCACATGAAGAATTTGATAACTTTATCCCTATATCTGCAACTGCTGGCCCTGGGATTTTGTTAGTCTGTGGATAAATACATGTTTCAACAAATTTCTACACATGATGACTGATTGGTCTTGGTGTAAAGTTTTTGTCTCTTGTACAAGGTGTTGCCACCCTAATATAACTTTGTATTACAAAAAAAAAAAAAAAAAAAAATACATCTGTGCATCTTTGGATGTATATCATGAATCGTGACATACACTATATTGCCAAAAGTATTCGCTCACCCAACCAAATAATTGAATTCAGGTGTTCCAATCACTTCCATGGCCACAGGTGTATAAAATGAAGCACCTAGGCATGCAGACTGCTTCTACAAACATTTGTGAAAGAATGGGCCGCTCTCAGGAGCTCAGTGAATTCCAGCGTGGTACTGTGATAGGATGCCACCTGTGCAACAAGTCCAGTCGTGAAATTTCCTCGCTACTAAATATTCCACAGTCAACTGTCAGTGCTATTATAACAAAGTGGAAGCGATTGGGAATGACAGCAACTCAGCCACGAAGTGGTAGGCCACGTAAAATGGTCAGCAGATGCTGAGGCGCATAGTGCGCAGAGGTCGCCAACTTTCTGCAGAGTCAATTGCTACAGACCTCCAAAGTTCATGTGGCCTTCAGATTAGCTCAAGAACAGTGCGTAGAGAGCTTCATGGAATGAGTTTCCATGGCCGAGCAGCTGCATCCAAGCCATACATCACCAAGTGCAATGCAAAGCATCGGATGCAGTGGTGTAAAGCACGTCGCCACTGGACTCTAGAGCAGTGGAGACGCGTCCTCTGGAGTGATGAATCACGCTTCTCCATCTGGCAATCTGATGGACGAGTCTGGGTTTGGTGGTTGCCAGGAGAACGGTACTTGTCTGACTGCATTGTGCCAACTGTGAAGTTTGGTGGAGGGGGGATTATGGTGTGGGGTTGTTTTTCAGGAGCTGGGCTTGGCCCCTTAGTTCCAGTGAAAGGAACTCTGAATGCTTCAGCATACCAAGAGATTTTGGACAATTCCATGCTCCCAACTTTGTGGGAACAGTTTGGGGATGGCCCCTACCTGTTCCAACATGACTGCGTACCAGTGCACAAAGCAAGGTCCATAAAGACATGGATGAGCGAGTTTGGTGTGGAAGAACTTGACTGGCCTGTACAGAGTCCTGACCTCAACCCGATAGAGCACCTTTGGGATGAATTAGAGCGAAGACTGCGAGCCAGGCCTTCTCGTCCAACATCAGTGTCTGACCTCACAAATGCGCTTCTGGAAGAATGGTCAAAAATTCCCATAAACACACTCCTAAACCTTGTGGAAAGCCTTCCCAGAAGAGTTGAAGCTGTTATAGCTGCAAAGGGTGGGCCGACATCATATTAAACCCTATGGATTAAGAATGGGTATAGTGTATGTGTTCGCATTTTGCTTGCTGATTTAACATTGCCGCTGTCACCTGTCACTCAACCTCACTTATAACAGCCACAACGAGCACTCATCATAACATTCAAAATAATGCATTCCAGCATTGGATCACTACTTATTAAAACATACCTGAATGAAATGGAGACTCCTGCTCAAGAACTGGCAACGTTTCTTCTGCAATAGACTCTAACCTAGTGGAAGCTATTTCAGAAAGTGGTAAGGATGAAATTGGCCAAGGCAAAAAGTGGTAGGGACATCTCCCACCCGTCCCACCCATTAATGACACCTTCGCAAATGACATTTGACAGCATGTATTCTGTAATATGTAGTGGAATACACTGTAAAAGTAACACTCCCAACCCTTCTGACGGCACAAGATATGTGAGAATCATAATGTTTGATGTCATTTACACCCAACCTGGATTGTGTATATAGAGGATTACACTTGGGTTACCGAAAGTCTCGTGAGAGCCGCATGTGACATTCACACACTGTGTTCATTTGGAGTCCCACAGAAATCTACAACTACCCTCACCCTTAAACCTAAACCTAACTCTAACCTTAGTAACAGCGACTAAGACTCTTGCGAGACTTTGGCTGCCGGAGGGTTACCTATGAAACACAGCCTCCAACCTGCACCATCGGCACCATATTTGTTTTGACAGCTTTGGTGGAGGGCAAGATTTCAGTGAATAATGACTTAAACTTCTGGAAAAGAGGTCCATTAAGATTCTTCAAAATATCTTATTTTGTGTTCCAGAAAGAAAGTCAAACAGGTTTGCAACCACATGATTGTAAGTAAATATTGAGAATGGTTTTCTGTGACATTTCATGATATCATAATGACTTTGCAGCTACTTTCTGAGTACAGAAGACAATGCAACACGCCGACATCTCTACAGGTATGATAAATTACAGTACATCCATGAGTGAAAAACTATGTCATACAGTGAAGTGTTTGAAATCTTTACACTGATGATGTGTTCTGTGATTTAGAGCCGAAACCACAGGCTCCTTCAATCGACGCTGTCTTTCCTGTGAATTCAGCTGCGGTTATGTCAGTGGAACGTTCAGTCCAGATGCTAACTACTTCCTTCTCAACTGCAAAGGTCTGTGGTCTGTACGCTAAACCGAATAATTCCCAGGCAACCAATTTCCTACATAGCTGTACTAGTTTCCTGTTTTTCATATCACTTTGCAGTGTCTTTTTCCACTCGTTTAATAAAATAATTGAACTCAAATGAATATTTCATGCACATTTATTTATTTACTAGTTTGCCATGTAATAAGCAGCTGGTCATTATTCATTATTCACACCAGACGGTCATTATATATATAATTATTGAAATGTAGCATTAAAATTTTGTGAATAGAAAGATAATGCAAATTTTAATGACAAAGTTACAGAATATTTTTTTTCTTCCATTCTTGTAAATTGTGTTGTTTTTGCTCTTTGTTTCATTGTGTAGGTTTTTCTTGTTTTAATTTTTCACATGTTATTTGAGTCTTCTTTGGCTCACTGGCTCTCTCACTGATCTAAGTGTATTAGTCATGAAATTACCCTGCTGTGTTTTTCATCAACACAATAAACTGCGGTTGCCATGGCCACTGATCTGCTTAGCGGGGTCTGTTGTGAAAACAGAAAGGTCAATGTTTGTGTTATTAATTAGATGAACTGAGTCTTATGGGCCATGCTGCCTCACCCGGACCTCATGAGGTGCAACTCCCAACAGAATAACTGAGAAAAGATGGATAATTTCACTTAAAGTCAATTCCACCTGTTGTGGTGATTAAATCAAGTGTTTTTATAGAGGTCAGTTTTAGGCTCTGTTATATTGTTCAATGTTCAGTTATCTAGAAATGTCTCTTTATTTTCCAATAGAGCAATAAGCCATGAGAGGTTATGCGTTATTGTGATTTTACCACGAGTAAGAGGTATTCTTAAGCTCAACATGGAGCCTAAAACCCTCTTAACCAAGGTAAATCACAGTAATGCAAGGTCTGAGGTGGCTTTTTGCTTCCAATGTTCAGTAAATAGCTAACCTTGATGGTGGTGGAAACTTTTTCAGCCATTTTGCATTTTGTGAGGGTTGACCAGAGTGAACAGAGAAGCCTTGGGAATGGTCCCCATCTCTGATGAACGGGGTTGGAAATCAAGAAAAGTTTTTATTATTCTATTGTACAACCCGTTCCATTTTATTTTTTTATCCCGGAACCCCACCACACCACCTCCCACCCCTCTGCACTGCCTGTAATTACGCCACTGACTCTTATGCAGGGACTAAAAACTAAATGTTTTTCAAACTATATTTTTTCATTCCGGTTCAGAAGTTCTGCATCTTCCTATCCAAATGGTAACTGGTTAGAACAAAATAAAACAACAGTTAATAAAGTTATTTTTAAAATGACAGTACTCTGCGCTAAGGGATGGGTGAAAAACCAGTTGCAGTGTTTCCAGATCTCGCAAGAGAAACAAGCAACATGGTCTGGAAAAACAAGTTCAAATAGGCCACTTGCCTCACCAAAATAAGCAAAAATAAGCTATTAATTTTTTTTCCTGTGTACAGTTAATTAATAGTTAAGTATAATTTTAATTACAGATCTGCTTCTCAGTCAAAACCCGGCAACATCGGAGTCATGTGACGCCATGCGAGGAGCGGACGTTAGAGTGACGATCTCTGCACACTTTGCTAGTTTTTAATAATTTTTGTGCTATAATCTGGTGAGATTTGATACACCCTGCTACATATTTGCTCTTTGAAGTCAGTATGTCAAAAAATTCAAAATCCTCGGGCTCTGGAGATATTAAAAGACACTCACTTGCTCAAGCTGAAACCTCTGATGGGCCTGCGGACCAGGGACTCAGTTTGGATGGTGCGGCCGGAGGAATTCAATGTCAACTGTCCAACATTTTTGTGATGCTGACGAAAGTTGCTGCTGACTTAGAAGATCTCGCTGTAATACGTCGATCAATTACGGCGATGGAAACAAAATTCTCTGAGTTGGTTACAAGAGTGGCGGATGTTGAGAAGCTAATTGATTATCTGGAGTCATCGGAGAGGGAATTATCTGATAATCCGCTGGCGACCAAAGTTGATTTGGAACATGTTCTTGAAAAACTTGAAGATCTTGAGAATAGGAGCTGCAGGAATAACATCCGAATTGTTGGAATTCCTGAGCATGATGAGGGCAGAGATATGGTGAATTTCCTAGACGAGCTCCTCCTGAGTCTGCTCAACATAACAGGCAATAAGCTGGAAATTGAGCGAGCTCACAGGGTTCTGGCTTGTAGATCGGCTGAGGGAGACAGGCCCTGATAAATCCTGGCCAAATTCCTGAGATCATCCGATAAAGATCTTGTGTTACGTGAGGCGAGGAGCAAAGGAAAGCTATCTTGGAAGAATCACAACATTTTCTTGTTCCCAGACTTTGCGAATTCGACAAGAGAGAAACATGATCAATTCAAGGAATGCAAGAAACTGAGTAAGCCATTTGGTGTTTCTCATTTGAGTGGATTGACTCGCTGTACTTACTCTTGTCTGTCTGAGGAAGCTGGGCACCATTTTTGTTTCTTTTGTGTTGGTTCTGCCTAGCGGCTGGAGTTTGTTTTGTGGAATAACAATCCTTCAAGAAACTTTTGCATTGAAGGAAGATCGCTTTTACACTGAAGTTCCCGGCCAGTGATAAGGATGACTGCAAAATATCTATATGCCTATAACAAGCGATGTCTTTTATAGAGTTGATGGACTGAGGAAATCATGGTGTGTTTCTTATGTGGCCTCTGAGTCAGCTTGACTTGTTAAATATACACTTGACCGTCCGAGGAACAAGAACACCTGTTTTGTTTCTTTTTGTGCTGGTTCCGCCTAGCGGCTGGAGTTTGTTTTGTGGAGGAGCATACCTTCGGAACAGTTGTGGTTGAATCTGCTTGTTCTTTGTGCTTATGACGTCTATTGGCTGGAGTTTGTTTTACAAAGTATTTTACTTGATACTTTTAAATATCTCAAACAGGTTAAAGATAAATTAGGAAGTGTCATTATTGTTTTAGCTGAAATTCAGGGCAAAGGCTGATTTTGGCTAATATTTACACACCTAAAGTTGATGATCAGGGCTTTTTTATAGATCTTGAAGGGATGTTGCATGCCGCTGGCACCACTCATGATATAATATTGGGAGGAGATATTAATCTTTTGATGGATCAGTCCTTGATCATAGTGAAGCAAAAGTGTGTAGGCCCCCTAGAGCAACATTGACGCTTCACATGATATGTAAAAATCTTGGTCTTACAGATATTTGGAGACTTTTGAACCCATCTGGTAGGGACTATACATTCTTTTCATCAGTCCATAAGATTTATTCTAGAATAGATTATATAAATATATATATATATATATATATATATATATATATATATATATATATATATATATATATAAATCCCTCATTTCATCTGTTGTTGATTGCTCAATTGGAAACATTTTATTCTCAGATCACACCCTGTTGTGTTTAGAGGTGTTGCCACATATGGAGAAAAAGAAACCATATAGTTGCCACTTTAATGAACCCCTTTTGCAAAATCCTGATTTCCAACAAATGTTAAAGGCTGAAATCAATGTCTATATGGAGACCAACTGGTCCTCAGTATCCTTTGTGGGCATGGCTTGGGAGGCACTTAAGGTGGTTCTTAGGGGTCAGATCATTCAGTATGCCTCATTCATCAAAAAATCAAAAGCACGAGAACTTGTGGAGTTGGAAGGAAATATTAAAAGTGCAGAGGAAGAGCTGAAGCGACGAATGTCATCTGATGGCCTCAGAGAATTGACCCGATTGAAATACAGGTATAATACTATTTTGTCATGGAAGGTGGAGTTTTGGTTATTCAGGGCAAGACAGTCATACTTTGAGTCGGACGACAAAGCAGGAAAACTTTTGTCTAGATATATAAAACAGAGAGAGTCTTTTCTACCATTCCCTCAGTGATATCTGCTGGTGGTGAAATATTTACCTCGGCCTTTGATATTAATGATGCTTTTAAAGAATTCTATCTTGATCTTTATAGTTCCATGTCTTTGTCTACTGATGAAGATATTAGAAACTTTGTGGAACCATTAGAACTCCCTAAACTGATCATTGAGCAAAAAAATTATCTTGATTCTGAGATAAACTTGGAGGAGCTTGACGAGGTAATTAAGGCCCTGCCTACTGGCAAGACTCCAGGGCCAGATGGCTTTGCTGCTGAATTTTTTAGATCTTATGCTACAGAACTGGCTCCACTTTTGTTAGAAGTTTATACGGAATCATTAAAGAATGGAAAGCTTCCCTCAACCATCACACAAGCCCGGATCAGTCTGATTCTTAAAAAGGACAAAGATCCAAGCGAGTGTAAAAGTTACCGTCCAATTTCCTGATCCAGCTAGATGTAAACATTTTGTCAAAAATGTTGGCTAACCGATTTAGTAAAGTTATGACATCTCTTATACATATAGATCAGGTGGGGTTTATTCAGGGCCACAGCTCTTCTGATAACATTAGGTGTTTCATCAATATCATGTGGTCATTAGCGAATGATCAGTCTCCGGTTGCTGCCATCTCACTTGATGCCGAAAAGGCGTTTGATATGGTAGAATGTGATTATCTTTTTAAGATTTTGGAAATGTATGGGTTCGGGAATATATTTATTGGTTGGATTAAGTTACTTTATAGATGCCCTGTAGCAGCGGTACAAACAAATGTATCAATTTCAGATTATTTTACTCTGGATAGGGGCACTCGGCAGGGTTGCCCTCTTTCCCCGTTATTGTTCTGTCTTGCCCTGGAACCATTAGCAGCCACGATAAGAAAGGAGGATGATTTTCCAGGGGTGGTGGCAGGAGGTGTGGCGCATAAGCTTTTGTTTACGCAGATGATATTTTATTATTAATCTCTGACCCTACTAGATCTATGCCTTGCCTACACAGAATTATTAATTCCTTTTCCAAGTTCTCAGGATACAAAGTCAATTGGTCTAAATCCGAAGCTTTGGCTCTGACAGCATACTGTCCAGTAACGGCCTTCCAGCCAGGCGCCTTCCAGTGGCCCAAACAGGGTCTTAAGTATTTGGGTATTTTATTCCCAGCAAATTTGTTAATTTTGACCCTTTAATAAAAAGGTTTTCGAGCGATGTGGGCAGGTGGGCTTCATTACATTTATCTATGATTGGGAAGGTTAATGTTATTAAAATGAATTGTTTTCCAAAATTCAACTACCTGCTACAGTCACTCCCTATAGATGTCCCCTTCTCTTATTTCAAGCAATTTGATAGCATAGCGAAGTCCTTCATTTGGAATGGTAAACGTCCCAAACTACATTTCAACAAATTACATAGGCCGATTGACAAAGGTGGGCTAGACCCAAGATTTGTTTTATTATTATGTGTTCGGTCTCAGGCATTTGGCTCATTGGTCACTTCCACCTGAAAGAGTCCCTCCCTGGTTTTCTATTGAACAGGAAGTCCTTGCCCCTATTTCGCCATTGCAAGGCCTATCGATCAAACTAACCGGAGAAGTTAAGTCACACCCTGTTATCTCGCATTTGCACGTGATTTGGACAAGAGTGGCCAGAGTGTTTAATTCGGACATTTAAATGTTGCCTTGAGCATATGGCTGAACCCCAAATTATGTATCAACAAGTTCCCTTTCTGTTGGTCAGAGTGGATTGTGAGGGGGGTTACTACACTCGGCGCCCTGTATGAGAGTGGAATGTTGAGATCTTTTGAGAATTTGGGTCATCATTTTGGGATTCCCAGATCTCAGTTTTATAGGTATTTACAGCTGCGCCACATGCTCTGTACCGTTTTTGGGAGTAGCACACACCCCCCTAAAGCGGCGGATGCTTTGGGAGAGGTGATGAGGCATCAGTGTATTACTCCCTGTTAATTCAGAGTCTGGGGGACAGAGCTTCAACTTCTCTGAAGAGATTATGGGAGAAAGATTTAAACTTGGTATTGGAGGAAGGAGTGTGGGCTAGAATTCTAAAAAATGTCAAGTCCCTATCTAGAGATGCAAGGGTTCGCCTTATGCAGTTCAAGATTTTACATAGATTCTATTGGACCCCCTCTAGACTGTATAGGCTTGAGCTTAAAGATACACCTACCTACTGGCGATGCCAATCAAAAGATGGAGACACAACCCATGTCTTTTGGGGGTGCATTAAGATCCAAGGGTTTTGGTTGAGGGTTCAAAATTTTGTATGTGATGTCTTGGGCACTTGGATTTCATTTTGCCCCAGACTCTGTATTTTGGGAGATGGGGCAAAAATCAAATTGGAGAATAAACATGTGGAGGATTGGGTCCTAACCTGTGTTATGGTCACCAGACAGGTGATTTTGAGGGGTTGGAAGTCGGTTGGAGCACCCCCGTTTCAGGAGTGGTGCTCAGAGATGGGGAGAGTGGCAGCCTTAGAGGAGGGGTCTTATAGAAGATTAGGGAATCTGGATTTGTTTGTAGGAAAATGGGGTGGATATTTAGCGTTCTTGGAGGGTTCTCAGGTGGAATAGTGGAGAGAGAGGGGTAATTGTCAGTGTGTGTGATTTTTATATTTTTATATATATGTATTATTTTTTCTTTTTTCTATTTTTCTGTCTATTAGTTGTTTGGTTTTTGTTTTCCTTTATATGTGTTCATGTAAGACCACAGAGGTGTTTGTTGAGGTTTTGGGTGGGGTTGGGGATGGGGATGAGGAGGGGTGGTAGTGGGTGTTAAAAGTTGATTTTCTGTATTTTTGTTTTTCTGTGTTTTAATAAAAATACAAATGTTAATCATAAAAAAAAAAATAAAAAAAAAACGGCAGCATCAAATCCGTATTAATGCATCTTATGTAACAATAATTCAGTAAAGACTTGGAAACAACTGAGAATTTTTTTACCTTTAATAATGTTTTCCTTGTATCTGATTTTTTTTTTTTTTTTAATCTACAGTGAAGCCATTGAAGCCTAATTCCCGAATGAATTACTCTTATTAGTCGGTTTGTTGAAATTACAGTGCCAAACATACACCGTGAGTAGTCCGATTTAGTCCAGTTCATGAGCTAATTAATCTATGAGTTCTTTTAAATTTATTGCGCAAAACATACAGCGCGAACAGTGTAGTCTGATTCCCAAACAAATTAGTTTTATAAGCCGGTTCTTTTTTAGTGAATCAAAAATTGCAAGAATTTCATTTCATCATGTCCGACTTGAAATGAACCTAGAATTGTTACTGAGTTATGTGTAGGTATAAGGCTTGTGAGACATAAATACTGGATTTTACTGGATTACTGGATGATTGTTGATATGACAAAATGTAGTTAAAGATACAGATTATGAGTTTTGTTGTAATTAGTGGTATTTTATGAAAATAAATGGAAAAATAAATATCTTGAAGGAGTAGTTCACCCAAAAATGTTAATTTTCTCATTTCCTCACCCTTAAGCTTCTCAAATTCTTATGACTTTATTTATATTTGAATGGAGTTATATCCATCAACACAAGTAAATCCAAAAATAAATCCATGGCAACCAACCAAACGAGCCTTGGGATTATTTTGGAAATAAGTATTATTCTTTTTCTAACACATTTGCTGATATGCTGTTTAAGTATTTAGGGTTTTTAGAGATGACAAAAATTTCAGGGCCATACAAATATCAACTTAAATACTCACACCGCTCATACAACCTGTCTGAGCACTTGTTTGAGAACCTATGCTCTAGTGTAGCATTCGCCCTAACACGTTCAACACTTTTGAGATTAGATGGCCCATACGTCTGGCACCTTCTATAAGGTTTCACTATTATTGTGACATGAAAATGTCAGAAACGAATCCTCACCTCTGTTTCTTGTGTTTTGTCTCTGCAGGCCCCAGTGTACCGTACTCAGCAGTGTACAGCATAACAGACGGACAGTATCACAGTGAGTACTCTGCATTTATAACACTATCGGCAAATAAAGACACTTGATCAGATTCACCTTATCAGCCTTGAACTGAAGATGCTTCCCTGTGAGAACAAAGAGCTTGTTTTACCACCCAAAGGACATGATAGAAATTCAGATATGCGTTTTATCAAGAGTGTTGAAAGGCAAAAGAGTGCTCGTAGATAACTAATACACAACAAGATTGGAGATAAACATTTAGATGAATTGCTTTAACACAGCGTCCTCAGATTCTCTTCTGCACAAATTATAATTTTCCTTCAGGGAAAGACTAAAAAGGACACAACAGGCTGATTGCACTTTCTCCCTGCATCCCAGTGTAGTTGCTTTGTGATTGGAAAGTTGCCAAAAAGGAAAGTTGTTTCAGAGACCAACATTTTTTGTGAAAGATTAAAAAGATAAGCTTTTGTTTCTTTGGAAGACGATGCTTCAGAAGACTTTTATGTATTTCTTGGATAGATCTGACCAAGGCCGTAACCATGTCTTGAACACTGAGGGGGACCAAACCATTTTGGGGGTGTCCTCGGTGCTTTATTCAGAAAATTATCGCATTTACCGCATTTACTATTTTAAAGGCTTTAAATGCGTTAACGGTTTTTAAATGTGACCAAAATTTGATCATTTTTGGTTTTAAATATATTTTTTTAAGTTCACACTGTACACGACAAACACTGTGTCTGCATTGCTAGCAATTTTATTAGCTATTTCAGTCATCTTTTCTTTCTTTTTTGTGCTGTGTCAAAGAAAAGACAAATATAATTTGAATTTCTTTTAATCACTGATCTATCTGTGAAATGACATGACATCAGCTGGCTAGCAAAAAGAAAATACACAAAATTATTTACTGTCCTCAAGTCGTCCCTCATTGTTTTTTCCCCCCATAGAATCTTAAAACAATCTTTTCTTCAAGAATCCTAATGCTGCTCTTTTACATACAAAAACAGTTAATATTGACCACTGCTGTCAAGGTCCAAAGAGGGGGAAAAAAAAATCATCATTAAAATACCATAAAAGTAGTCCATACAACACATAGCTGTTGTATGGCCCCAGAATGCTTGGAATACAATGCACTTGTCATATGGACTACTGTTATGATGTCTTTATACTGAACCTTTAATAATGCTTTATAGTATTTGTCCTTTATGAAGCTTGACAGCTCCTGCTCACTATAAACTGTTATTCTATGGAATAGAGCTACTTAAAATATCTATATTTATGTTCCAAGGAAAAGTAACAGCATATGGGTTTTGAACAACATAAGGGTGAGTAAATGAGTGAGTAAAAGTACATTTTCCATTTTTAGGTGAACTACTCCTTTAACTGGTGGCTCATCCTCAAAATAAAATGGTCTCTTTTAAAAGAAGACTCTTAAGAAATGCTGTACAAAACTCAGAATTAAAGACAAAGAAATGATTTAGGAAATCTTATAATTACCTAATAATATTTGCATTAAAAATAAATGACACTGTCCTTGTCACAACCTAAAAACTCAACTGAAGCCACAAATCACAGATCTTACATGTTCTAGTTTTAATCTGAGGGTGATAACACTCTACTTTGTGTTTTATCAATCATTTTCTTAGACAATATCAAGAGAATTTTCTAAAATTCCAGATAACCACATTCATTCAGTTCCTTTACAATATACACACATTCACGCTTTATCTTAAGCCTGATGTGCTGAAAACGGCTCCGTTAATGTTTTCACATTCACAGTTATTAATGACATCCGAATCACATACTGTACGTGACATATTTTCAATTTAAAACGGGGAATTTCGCAAAATGGAGAATAGTTTGCACCCTTGGAAATTATTACGGTTGGTACAACATTATAATCATAAAACAGTGGTAAAATATTGCATGTTTAGTTATATACTGACATCTCACATGACACTCTTAACCTGAACTGCTTGCTGATGCGTGGCGCTGAAATAATCCACGAGGTTCCCGCTCAGCTTCTTAAATTCGATTCCCGCCTTCATCGATTTGATTGGCTGTCTCAAATGACATTGACGAGTGGTGTTAGACTACTGTGCATGGTAAAAATTAAACTTTTTTTAAACCATTATGATATTCCTGCAACAACTTAATGACAATTATACTGCAGCGCATAATAGACTGCAGCAGAACAGCAACAAGGATATCAGTTATTGGGAGGACAATTTGGCCATATCTGATTATTGGAGGGGACTTGTCCCCCTCAATGTATATTGTGGTTACGACCCTGGATCTGACTAATAATCAAGGGTAACCATACACTTATATGTAATATGAGAGAACGAAGTATCTCTCTGATCATCTACTCTCTGATTTATTCAATTAATTTCAGAGCTGCTGGATGTGGAGACCAATGAAGAGTTGAACACCACAGTGAACAACACACTGATGCCCAAAGTAGAGTACAAGAAGATCAGCATAGATGATTACAGTGAGTAGTGTAAATACAAGAATCAATCCACTCATCATTAATCCTGCAGAAAGTGAAGATTGTCAACGCATAGTAACTTTTTCATCATTTGCACAGGTCTGAACATCCAGATTCTGCGGCCAGCAGGATTTATAGAAACAGTTCAGTACCCATTACTGCTGCTGGTGTAAGTTTTTCACACACACACACACACACTCAATATAAGTCTCTTAAATTCACATATGAAACTTAAAGACTGGAGTGTAAGAATAGCATGACATAAGCTGTACTGGCACTTTTTGCTTACAGTGATTAACAACGTAAAGTATAATCTAAAGCAGGGGTCAGCAACCTTTTTGACATGGAGTGTCAATAGTGGTGTTTTCCTTTTTACATCATGTGTTGTTCTGAAAGCAAAAAGAAACAAATGAAACACAGAACTGTCATCCGTGCAGCCTGACCGAAGCAAAGTGGGCGTCGTTTATTCACGCGATTAACCAAAAGTGAAGCGTTGCCGGCTTGTGACGCACGAATGGCTTGCACGCGCTGCACGAGCCTGTTGGGTATTATGCCAGTCTCGTCACATTTTAACTTTTTGTTTAGCCTCCCATTCAACTCATGAAAACACGCTGCGTGATCATAAGGAAGGATTACCTCAAGATGTAGATTGGAATGCAGGTGCGGAATTTCATATGTATAAAATCATCTATTCCTCTCTCGCCATTGCTGGCATGCCAGTGATGCGTGCAATAGATTGCTGACCCCTGATCTAAAGTATAAAATACTTCATCAGTGCTACTGTTGCTAATTTAATTTAATTATGAGTTACTGTGGATGAGTAAATAATGACATAATTTTCGTTGTTTGAGTGAACAATCCCTTCAGTTTACATCTCATTACTGTAGGGATGGTACCCCTGGTGGACAGGTGGTGACTGAGCAGTTTCACATGGACTGGACCACAGTGCTGGTCAGCTCCTTTAACACTATCGTCATGCGTCTGGATGGTCGTGGCAGTGGCTTTCAGGGCATAAACCTCCTCCAACGAGTAAAGAAGAAACTGGGAGAGTTTGAGGAGAGAGACCAGCTGGAAGCACTTAGGTCAGATTATCTACATGAACAACAGGCTATTTAGTATTTGTCAAGGATGTAATTAAAAAAACAGTAAAGGCCAAACAAAGAACCAATGGTTAGAGAACATAATTCATCATGGTTTTTATTTGAGGTTCCTCAATTGTTTTAACTTCAGGACCTACATTTTACATCAAGTGGCAGCCCAACACAGTACCAAAGTTGTACAAACGTTTTTAGAGTTTTATATTTTCATGCTCTCCAACACGTAAGACATGCTGCATCAAATATGTAGGACATGCTACTGCTCAATTGGACATACATTCAATCACAAGCAGATCTAGACAGGTGATGCTGGGGAGGAGGTGGGTTTTAGAGAGTAAATTCTCATAACAGGCTAACCTGTGGATTTTGCATACACTTCTTCTACCGGTCTATTTTGCTTTAAAAATGAAATTAATTTATTGAAACACACACAACAATATATATATAAATTCAAATTACACTTCAAACAAAACAAAAATATAATCAAAATAACAAAGTGGTCAAAAAATCATATATAACTACCAAACCAGATCCAAACATTTTACCCTCTCCGGCTTCTTCCACTGGCCCCTTTTGCAGTGATACACTAAGACAATTGTACAATTGTAAATAAAGCCTAAACATGATAATGACAAAAAAAATAACCATGATGTCTAGAAAGTTTAATACAAATCTCATATATATATACATTTCATAAAACGGTTACGACTGTGAATGTCAAGGACATAATTTGATGTTCCACTATATTTAAGAGTTTGGACATGAACTTTATTACCTGCTGGTGGAATCTCTTTTGACTATACCAAAAAAACAAAAAAACAGGCGTGCTTCTGAAACATCCTAGCACAATTACCTGTTTTTCAGGAAAATATCAAATTGCACTCTCTGCGCCACTTCATCAATATACAATACAGCCACAGTTTGTGCGCATACACCCAACGATAGCGCAAAAACTCCCACCCACTTGCGCTTTGCCCTGACACATAAATTGCGCCTAGAATTAGCGCTCTCACCGTGGATTAGATGTAGCCGTCGCACGTAGTGCTGCATTTAGCACGGTCACAGAAATAGAGCCCTAAATGTTCTGCCACCCACAATTTGAGAACCAGTGGTTTACATCATATTTAAATCCTCTTTCTGATTCTCTGCAGAATTATATCACAGCTGCCATACATTGATGTCTCAAGAATTGGAGTTTATGGAAAGGTGAGTTTGCTTGTTGATTGACATTTGTGTCTTCTAATCAACTGTTATTTTTTTGTTTTGTTTTTTACCGTAAGTGAACTTGACTTTTATTGTCACACAAGTTGTTCAGCACTGAGTTGCACATTAGCCAGTAGAAACTTTTCTTAGTCTGTAAAGTATGGCCCAGCGGATGGAAAATATATGCTTTAGGGAACTGGAGTTTACTGTAGTGCATGCTCCTTGATTCGGTTTAAATGCGTACACAGTAATGCAGGACTCTATTGTTCCAACAAGAGAACTCCACACATTTCAATACCTACATTTACAGAGGGAAACAGAGATATGGGTATTATACTCATATCCATTAAAGAATAGAGCCAATAGCTCTATTACAATAGCTGAATTATAGAACCTTTGAAAACAGGCCTGTTTTTGAACAATAAATATAGTGTTTGAAAAGAGGAATAATTGTGATCCATTTCATTTCCAGAAACAGACAAAGGTCCTTTGAGTTCCATTCCTCAAAAGGGGTTGTCGGGGAATAAAAGAAATAAAAACGAGAGCCAATAAAAAAGACCAAGGCTGAAAAAAATATTCTGGACCATTGTCATTGTGACACTCATGGGTCACTCTCAGGTATAGGACCAGAATAAGTAAGGAATAATTGACGAAGGCCTGTTGAATTATTGAAAAATAATGCACACCCCTAGGTGGGAATGCGGCCGCAACACAAAAGCTAGACTACATGGTAAGCATCGGGTGTGCATTGTTTTTCAATTATTCAATGGGCCAGAGTCGATTAATCTACTAATACGGTTATCACGTTGCTAGTTCGAAAGCGCCACTTTAGAACTAGTGACGGAGGCTTGCGCTGCTTTTAAGCACTTATTGGAGCAACAAGGTAGTGTGTGTGTGTGTGTGTGTGTGTGTGCGAGAGAGAGAGAGAGAGCGAGAGAGCCGGGGGGGTGGGGGGGGCTGGGGGTTGAGCGACTGGGCGAGTGATTACCTGCATCTGCCGTGGCTCTTATCAGCTGTGTTTATCAGTAACTTTGCTTCAAATTGCTACGCTGTTCGTTTAACTACGCTTTTCTTTTAGGTAGGAGCAGGGTGGTAGCGTTGCTATTCTTCTGTCGATTTTCAGTTGTAAAACTGTTGTACTGATTTTATGGCGAGGCTGCATTGATATCAAGGTTCTGTGTCTTACTCACGATGAGTCATTGTAATTTGTGGTAATGAATCACCAATAACCTGTGTTTTATCTACTGCAGGCATATGGAGGATATCTGGCCGCCCGACTGTTACGCTCTGATGAACCTCCAAACATGTTTAAGTTCAAAATCAAGTGCGGCACAGCCGTCTCCCCTATTACTGATTTCACCTTATATGGTATGATCTCATAGCCAATGTTTTATCATACATACTTTCGTTTATCTTGGTTTTAAGTTCAATTTGTTAAAATAAAATGTATTGACTTATTTCATGAATGTCTGTTCGGTAGCTTCTGCATTTTCTGAACGATATTTAGGATCACTGCAGTCCAATAAGAGAGAATACGAGGTAATACACACCAATTTTAAGCCCAAAGTATACTTCGGTCAGACGTGAATGCTCAACAGGACGCATGACACAAATCTCGTCATCAGCAGATTGTTCAAGCACTGAATGTGTGCAGCCCGATTTTTTTAAACGCGCATTCATGTGCATGCACCTGGAATTATTTTCACTAATTAGTGTGTCCACAAGGTAGCAACACTCACATCTGAGCTGTTGCTGTCACTAAGAAGCTCTAGAAGAAGATGTAATCGCCGATAAACAACAGGAGACAAAGGAAAAAACAACAGTGGATGTGCACGTCAAGAACACATGTGTGAGGAGGTCAGGAGATACCTGCAATTGTATAACTCGAGTCTGAAGGACTATAAAGACATCTATATAGTTCTAAACTCCTGAAGAGAAATAGTCCAGTCTCATAGCAGTCATAGCGTGCATGCGCCAAACATCTGTGAATGCGCGCACAGTCCTATGGAGTATAATTTGAGAGGTTTGTGTTTGACTGTATGCAGACGCTGAGCATTCGCATCAAAATCAAAGTATACTTTGGGCTTTAGATGTTTCAAGGGACTATCCTAAGCCGGGTCATATAAATATATGATGGTTGATTGCTTGTGTTTTCAGATGGCACGTTTAGCAGACCACATAGAGCAACTGAGGGACAAGAAACTTCTGATAATTCATCCAACGGCTGATGGTAACCCTTGATTTAGACAAAGATTATTTAAGTTGATGCATTATTTCTTTAACATGCTTTTAGTAAATGTTTTTTGTTAATAATCGGACCTGTTTCAACAAGCCTGGATTCTATGTAAAACATTTCTTCTTCACACAGAGAAAGTCCATTTTCAGCACACGGCCAAATTTATCAACCACTTGATAAATGAAAAGGCTAATTATACATTACAGGTAAGATCTGTTCACCTGCTGTTGCTAACTTTTTTTATACTGGGCACATTTGCTGCGGTCTGAATCTGAGTGCAATTGTTCCCGACACCCCCCGTAGCATTGGTCTGGTTTCAGACTCTTTAGATTCTGTTGAACCCCGGTGCTTTTCCTTCATCAACTTGTGTCATCACAAATGTTCAAACGATGGAGAACACAATGCGGGTCCCTATATTTGTTTTTTATTAATTGTGTCATTATGCACACCAGAGTGAATGACACTAGCACCTCTGTGTGTCGTGTGCCATAATTCAGTATGTCCAGGAGAAGGCGACTTTCCTGTATCTGATGCTCGCTAACGTGGTTTTTTGAGGAGACTGTTAGTTGTGGGCAATTATTTGCAGCGCTGCTTATGTTCCCCTGCCACTTGGTGCACATGTGTGTGTTTTTGTGCAACTGAAGATGTCGTCATGCTTAAATTGGCAAAAAAGAATGCCCAAGTTATTTTACTTCATGAACAATTGAGGATCCGAGTACATGTTGCTTTTTCAATCATGCGAACCATGACACAGTTCCATTGCAACTGAGGTCAGACCACCTCCTACAAGTAGTCTCGGGTTCAGTACCACAGTCAACAAAACAGCTTTCATATTACCAATTTTTCATGCAAGTTGTGCTCTGTTTTGGACTAAACTGCCAGTGTGAAAGACCCCTTAAACTCTCAGCCAATGACTTCCAAAACCTAGTCAGCTGCCTATGTATGCAGCATTTTAAGGCATTATGGGCATCAAAAATGCAAAAACTGTCCAAAAAGTTGGCAGCATGATTATGGTAAGATATCATCTTTTGGCCAAAGTCTAAGGCAGTATTGCTAGTGTCCTTCATGGAGAATGCAATGCCAGAATGCATTGTGACCAGTTTTCTCAAGCTTGGAAAATCCTTCCAAGATGGTGAACAAAGCAAGCAAATTAATATAATACTGATATGTATAAAAAAAAAAAAAATTGAATCTAATTAAAATGGACTGTTTACCCAATATTTGTGTTTGATATGTATTTTTATGCTTATTAAATGTACTACTGGGTAATTAGCTTAGCAACATGCTAATGTCAAACTACTGAAATCAGTTGTGTCAAGCACTATTTGCATGATGGGGTTGTGGGGCGGGGAGTTGGTGGATTGCAAGGCGATATTCTGATGTGGTGCGAGCTGCGAGGCAATCGTCTTTGTTCTATGACGAAGACCAACTGAACTCCCAGAAATGTTGAATTCCCAACTGAACTCCCAGAAATGTTGAATTCTTTCCGCTGTGTTGACTTGTTGATATGATGTATGGCTCCAATGTATGACATTAGTTATACAGTCTTTTCCAAGCACATGTGCACTCTTCAAAAACCTGTAAGAACGCCACTAAGGGGTTTACATGGCCACATAAGCCACGTTCTCTGAGAGAAACCTGGGTGTGTTAAACTGCTTTTTCTTAATCCCTTAAACTGCATAAGCAAAACTGCATTGTCATTTACATGGTTTCCAAATGCCACTTTCTGCAAAAACCTTGGAATAATTTTTTTTTTTTAAGTGCATGTAAACGTGGTCATTGACTCATATTTTTCACTACTATAACTAATGAGCAGATTTTCTTTTTAATTACGCTTTTTGGTTTACTGAATATTTTCCTTGTTTTTAGATCTACCCAGATGAAGGTCACTTCCTTCACTCCAAAGCCTCAAAGCAGCATCTGAGTCAGTCACTGGTCAACTTCTTCGTAGAGTGTTTCAGACCACCAGAGATGCTGATTGAAGAGAAAGTGGAGCAGGACAACGAGGATGATGGTTAAATTCATATGTTTATATTCCGGCACAAGCCAGCTTACAGCCCAATATGCAAACTCCTCTCCTCCATTATACCCGTCTCCATTCCGCTGTTAGTTTTGAAGGGTTCTCCTGAGCCTATGCATGGACCACGCCCCTCAACTCTGATTGGCTCATTGGCTCCAGATAAGAGTTTTAATGACTTGGTGGTAAAAGAACCTGTGGATGTTAACCCATCTTATATTCATCAATAACACTCAAGCAGTGTGGGAAAACTATCTGGACTGGTGTGATTCGGTCATCCTGTTGAGCTCTTTGGCTTGTGTTCTTTATAATTCATGCACAGCTGATGGAAAGCTTTAAGAGAGGAAAAATTAATGGCAGGAAAAGCTGCAAAATGCCCTGTTGTATCCTTCTGTTGAGTTTAATCCATTTACTACTCAGTTTAGGGCCTTTATTTGTGTGTAAATATATTTGTAAATCCATTTGTTTTGTCTTTAATGTCAAACTTATTGGGCCTCATTAATGAAACAAATTTAGGTGTAAATTATATAACTATTGGGCCTCATTCATTAAACAGGAGTAGAACGAATTTTAATGCAAATTTTTCTTAAAGGCATGCTTATGTAAATTCTCGCACTTGAAGTGAAAATCAATTGAGCGCAATTTTGCATATAGTTTATAAATCCGTTTTACGCAAGAACAAATCTCATTCTTGCGTAAGACCCATTCTTATGTGACCTGTTGCATTGCATCAAATGCAACAATGATTCTGTAAATCATTTTTAGTTTTAAAAATGATTTACAGAAATTCGTTCTGCATGTTTAATGGTTGAGCTCCATTGTGCCATGAAATATGTACTACTGCAAAACAGTTACTTTAAATTGATGCACTGTTGGGATAATCCATAAGTAATCAATGGGGGGGGGGGGGGGGGGTTAACATTGTGTGTTCTTCATTTGTGGGTAGGCCCACAAATGGAATGTCTTGATTTTCCTTTTGTTTTTGACTTGAGTGCAGCTGTTTGATTTTTATTAATTTAGTCACTGTGCCTTATTGGAGTAAACCTGCTTATGCCAGGCAGTCCATGAGGTAGGCCGAATATTTTATGGACATGTAAGAAAATATGTTTAGACATAAAAAATAAAATAATATTAAAGCAGAAATGTTTTACATTATCAGCTAATAGACCAACCATGTCACTACCCTGCCAAGAACATTTTCTTTACAGACCTGTGATTAAGTTGTGAAGTAAACAGATTAAGTTCTGTACTGAGTTTAGGAATACTGTAGCTTCTTTGGGCAGGCGTATGTTGTTTTTCTGTCATAAAATGGCTGATCTTTAAACATATTGCATAGAATATATATTTTTTGCTTTATAATTTGACATGGTGGTAAGATGGTTTCATTTTCACTTAGTTTTAAAGTATCTACGTGTTGTTACTTTTGACAACTTGAATGTACCTATGTGGTCCCACTGAATTTACTGTTGTGAAATCCTGTCTTGTAAACAGATGCACTGTGTAAATTACAACTGTTTTGGTCTCTACGTGTGTGTACCTTGTACATAAAGCATTTTGAAAGCTATCTAGTTTGTTTTATTTAAAGCCCAAGATATTACAAGTTTTTGAACAGCTGCATGCATTAGTGTGGTTTACAAGTCAAAGGCTGTTTGGAATAGCATACTATGTGTATGCATAGAATACCCAGATAACCTTGAAACAGCAGGATACAAAAGAGCTTACCACATGTAATACTATGTCCTATATGTAATGTGTTCAACATGACCTTCCAATACCAGTGTAATGTTTAAAACAGAAGTGGTATAAGCATCTCGTTCTTGACAAATTATTTGATTTAGAATTTTTTACTCCAAATTGGACTAAAAATGGAAAATAACAATTCTGACAACAATGAAGCATACTACAATTTGAAATGTTTATAAAGGAATAATACATAATGGAATGCCATCTGCTTCAGACACATTTTTCTTTATCAGTATAAACTGCTAAGTCTTCAGTTAGTAGGCTAGTATTCCTTTCCGAATGTAGCCAAAGACTGATTTGTCAGGCATTATTAATTGCATACAAATTTATTGTAATGGCAGTCCACCCTCTAGTGGTACCCAACTGTGATGGATGATTCCTGTTAAGGAACCACAATTATGACAATAATTTATCACAACCACCTGCAGATATTTATCAGACAAAAAGGGTTTTATTTTCCAGTGTTATACAATGTGCGTCCACCACAGGAGCGGACCCAGCATGATACAAACAGTAAGGGAAGCATTGTTCACACAAGGGGAGACTGAAGAACCCCCAAAGATGATTAGCATGACCATGTTCACTCTCCATGGTCCCATAACCTTGCCTTTGTATCATACAATACTTACAAAAAGGAACTGATGCGATGAAGATCACCGGAGGAAGAGGAGCAGCTAAAACATGTCATAGATATGTACATTTAAGTTACTTACTTTACAGGAATATTTAAAATTCAAGTTTTGTTAAAATACCAAATGAAAAACTTATAACAAACAATGCATTAAAATAGTGTTAAGACCCAAGAGGAATGCTGTAGGAATGGAAGCTTCTCTTGTTTCCATGAAGTCTGAGCTGAGGTGAGTTAATAAAATTCATCTTTCAAACATTTTTGTACACCTTAATGTATAATAAGAGATATGATGTGGCACCTTCAATAAAACAAGACCAATATTCAATATGAGGCACTTTCATTTTCCAAAGACACCTGATTTGTTAACAATCCATTCTTTTCCTATCATTTTTTTTTCCAGCTTTATGCTCGAGACGATCTTCATGTCTCAGTAGTCATAGTATAATCATTTTTATTTTATTTTTAATTGCATTAGAGGGAAGTTTGAATTCCTTTGTCTTTTTTGTTTTTAAACTTTGTGCCATTTTTGCAAAATGCATTAGAGGGAAGTTTGAATTCCTTTGTCTTTTTTTTTTCTTTTAAAACTTTCACTGTGCCAAGTGTCTGCCATGCACAGCATTGAAAAAGGGAAATGAAACCAACACTGTCCCATAGCATGTTACGCAAAGCAGTCCAAACACAGGCAGAATTAACAAACAAACAAAACAAAAAAAGCACAGAGTAGAGGAGCTATGTACAACTTGTAAATGAAAATGGCAGTTTGTTTAGTATCACAACAAGCAGATACATTCTTGTTTTGGTTACTGAAGGACCTACCACAATGCTGGGACCTCTTTACACTTCCAATAAAATATTTTATCAAGGCTCAATACATTTTAGTCTTTTCAACATCCAACTATTCCAGACTATGACCTACCAGCTTACTCTATTTCTTGCTTACTTGCATTATCTTCAAGACCATTAGGATTAAAACTGCTCCATTATGAAACATTTTAGCCATTTTGACTCTATACTCAAATCTAAAATCTATATTCATTGGGACTAGAGCACATCCGGTTTTTCCAACAATACTGCACTTCAATTGGCCTACAGTGAGAGGGCCCCTATATTCATTGTACAACATTGGGTCAGTACATCAATTCATTCATAGAAGGAAATATCACAAGATGTTTTAAAAACAAAGCCTGTAATGCCAACTGTCTGTCAAAGAACACACAACAGCAATTTTAAACTCATTTTCCTCATCTTGCACAAAACACACTCTTTCGCTCATTGTATTTAGTGCTCATCCCATCGTTGACGCCAACATGGCTTACAAGCATCACTCAAGTACCTTAAAAACATGTCAACTCTCTGACATTTAGAAACAGTGTACTCATATATATTGGTGTATTTATATATACACTCTCTCTCGCACACTTTCATAGGTACTGATAGAAACGGGACCGGACCACTTGAGCACCCGAGAGTTTGTGAGGGTGGGCGTGAGAAGCTAAGTTTAGGCTCTTGCTTTGAGCAGCTGCTACATCTCCATTGAGCAGCTGACCTGGATAGGAGTGCGAGGGCCCAGCAGATAACAGGTCCCGTGATCGAGAAGGGTGCAGGTCTAGCATGTCCAGGCTAACTTCAGGGTTGCTTGCACGGTGTCGCTCTCGAGCTATCCAGTCTCTGATGGAAAAGTCCTGTGAACTGCACTTGGGCTTTAAGCGATCCACTGCAGAGAGCTCAGTGCCCTCTACCCTTTGCCAGTCTCCAATTACTGACAACTCGGCAAAGTCACGCTGCCCACCCATAGTGTGCCTGCGGCGGATATTGCTTTTCCGTTTACTTCGGGTCTCGGGGGACCTGGTACGCTGAGAACCCACCCCAAACATGTCATCAGCTGACGTCCGCAGTCGACACTTTAACCGGTCTGTGATTTTAATTCGCCACAGGGGTTCAGTGGCTCGTTCCGATTCACTGCGAGAGGAAGAGCTCAGGCTGCCAGTGGATCGTTCTTTGACTGCCTCCAGTACTCGTGAAAGTTGACTAGACTCCTTGTCACTGCGGCTTCCATCAGCTGAAGACTCGCTGTCTGTCTTCTTCCGACTCCCTCTCTTGCGTGCCAAGGTATCGCATGCAATGATTCGATGGGAGGGGATTAGATTGGGCACATATTGCAAAGGTGTAACATTGCCTTCTGGTTCAGTCAGCCCACCTTCTTGGCCGCCAGCAAACACTGACAGGTCACTCTCACTGTCAGTTTCCATTGGTCGCCCTTCACTGATGAGTTCACTTCTTTCATCATCAGCATCATCCCCGCGGCTTTCAGTGACAGATTGCACCTCTGGACAAAAGGTAACAGACTCCAACCCTGTGTGGAAGGTCATTGAGGAGGTGGTGGAGTAGTCTGAAGTGATGGAGCAGACTTCTGCTCCTGGGCCTATTCCTGTATTCTCCATCCAGTGGCCTGGTATCCTGCGATGCCTCATTCTGGGTACTGAGGCCTGGGAGCTGGTGCTGTTGAGTGTGCCCAAATCAGAGGCACATCCATCGTCGTAGTTAGAGGGAGGATCTGACAGGGAACTTTGGCGAGTCATCTGCATGTGATAACTAGTTTTGGGTGGTGTAATGATCTTCGGTGAGGGGGAGGTTTGCTGGGGCAGATGTTCAGAGTGGAGCTGTTTGTTGTTAGAGGCGAGGTCAAGGCTCTCTCCTAGGCTCTGGTCACCATCCTCAGTCCTTTCTATTTGGTCACCGAGTTTAACTTTGTTCTCGGCCTCTTCAGTTTGGTCATCAGCTGGCCAATTTGGATCATTTTGTACTGGAAGGTCCTTCTTGGAGAAACTGGCGTCCAGATCATCATCGGAGCTGCTAGGCTGAGGCTTGTCCTTGGGCTTTTTGCGTTTGCGGCTGGCAAAGATGGAAGAACGCAGCAGCTCTCTACTATATTGATCCTTACCAGACCCCCAGGAACCCTGCTGAAGAACCAAGCAGATACAACCACTTAAACTGTGCAAAGAGGCTACTGTTTCAAAGAGTAAATTAGGGGGGAAAACAGTGTCTGTTTTATCATATTTTAAATTGTATCACTTTTTAATGCCTTCAGAAAAGACAACTTCTGGCAGCACAGTATTTACTCAGGGAATCCACTGTAAAAGCAGGGGTCGTCTCATCTCATAAAATGATTTTATAATGATCTCAAGAGGAATTAAGTACTTACCTTTGATTTTGCAGAGTCACTGGTGGTTGAATCTAGTGGAACAGGATGAGAAAAAGGTAAATAGGCCATTTCAAGTGGAATACAATAGAGACAAAGTGTAGAGACAAGAGGAGACTTAAATATAAATATCCTTCACCACAACAGCAGTGGCACAGTACAAACAATGGAGTCATGTGGAGATCTGAGAGATGAAGGCAACACAGTTAAGCCATCACAGAGAGAGACATGGAGGAAAGAGGAATGAATGATGACAAGAATCCAACAGTGTGTAGTAAGACAGGAGGCAGCTCATGCACACATTCATATAGACAGACAGGCTGTCCACAGTGAGACCGCAAATCACGGACACACACACCAAGAGCCAGCAGAATATATCAATAGGCATTCTTTCACAACTCATGAGACATCAAGGCAGGGATGGACATCTTTACAGCTACATATTAATTGTGGTGAGAGCTGCTGCGAATGTGGTCTGAAACAGGATGCTCTTCTATTGCCAAAAGGCCAAAGTATACTTAATAGTGCTAGAGAATATATATATATATATATATATATAAACCTGCATTAATTGGAATCATTTTAATGGAATGAATATGCTTGTGGAAGGCTACACAAAACATTTGACCCAAGTTAAACAATTTAAAGGCAATGCTATCAAATACTAGCTAAGTGTATGTAAACTTCTGACCCACTGTGAATGTAATGAAAGAAATAAAAGCTGAAATAAATCATTCTCTCTACTATTATTCTGATATTTCACATTCTTAAAATAAAGTAGTGATCCTAACTGACCTAAGACAGGGAATGTTTTCTACAATTAAATGTCAGGAATTGTGAAAAACTGAGCTTAAATGTATTTGCTAAGGTGCATGTAAACTTCGGACTTCAACTTTATCAGGACGAGCTTTACTGTCAACAGTCGCTGTTATTCGTGTAATGGATGAGACTTACACTCGCTTTGATGCTGCAGATCGCCACTAAAAAAAAAAAATAAATCACTAACTTGGGAAATCATATTTGTGTTGAGCAGTACCAGTTTGTCAGAGTAGAATATGGAGATGCAGAATGAATCAAAGCACTGAAAGACTATGACACAGGACAAGGGTCAGATATGACAGGAGGGCAGAAAGGGGCTAAAGGGGCAAAAGCTATAAGTTTGTAGAGCATCTGCAGAGTCCTTCAGATGGGTTACTACACCACTCCAAAGCCCCTTTGCTCACTCTCCATCCAGACATTCGTAATGCTTTTGAATGGTATGAGATTCATCTTGCACTGAACATGTCTTTTGGGTTTTATGATTTAAGCCGGCTCAGCCCCTCACCACACCCCTTTAGACCACATGACTGGAGAACATCCTGGCGACCATACCATGCTAGAATTCCTTGCGGTCAGCTTCAGAGGCAACGAGAGACAGCAAAGAGGCTTTTCAGACACATTACACCATCACAGCTCTGTATCCTCTCTGTTAATAATAGTCTTATAAGATATGAAACGTGCAACACAACGATGACAAATATTGACTTCTCTGACATTTGTTTTTTTTTTTTTTTTTGGTTTCTTTTCTTTTCTGGTGGGTTTGTCCCGGATTCACTTTCAGTTTATAAGAATCGGGGATTACTGCAGACTAGGCAGCTACACTGGGGACAACACTCCTCCTTCTTCCTACAGTCCCAGCTGTCCATCACAGACATTACAGAGTCCATCAGTGACATCACCGAGTGATAGATGCCGCCCACTTGGCCTGTGTCAAGATTGGGTAATGTGTGATCAGTGCTGGACAGGGACAAGGGAGAAGAAAAACACTAGAGACAAGATGGGTCAGATGGGTAAACCGTTGCTGGTTTTGCATTGATTTTTCCTTTTCTTTTGGGAAAGAACATGCCGGGTTAGCACAAGAGAAGGGGAAGGAGGGAAAAGAACTGAAAGAAAAGGAGGAGTGGAGTCATAACGGAGACTAAAGCATTAAGGAGGGATGATGAGTGAGGTTGAAACTAATACAAACCATAGCAAAAGGAGAATTCTGAAGAAAACATGTAATCCAAATAAAGGCAACTTGTAAAATCAATGACTTAAATAAAAATAAAAATAAAATAAGGTTGATTCATAAGCTTCATATACATAGGAACTATTTTATAAAAATGTTCAGGTAGTTTATCAATTTTGACCAATGCAAAATTGCTAAAATAGTTCACCTCTACATATGCACCAAGACATTTCTTGCAAGCATTTAGATATCTAAATGGAAAACATGTGTATCTGATAATCTACTTTAAGGTATTAAGACAGCCTGAACATACACACAACTTATCCAAACAATCAGAATACTTTTCCCTTTCTGAATCAAATCAATTCCACTACTGTATAGCCCTGGACAGCATTTTTAATGTAAATGATAATGTCATACTGTGCTGGCAGGATTACCTGAGACATCTCCTGGCAATGTTGCCGTACGGCCGATGTTGGTGAGCAGATGGTCAATGTTGGGCACAGGCTGAGACTGAACTGTGCTCTCCTGCTCCACTGTGGTCTGATATACACAAGCAAATGAGAGAAGAGAAGTAATGGGATCACACTTGGTTTTAACATCCACTTGTTCAGCTGAGACAGACTGACCCTTACACCTTGTATAAACATGCACCTCAAATCTGTCACCTTGTGACTGGATTATGTAGAGGGGAGGGTTTCCGCCCTGTTTCCACCTGTATTTAGCGATCTCCACTTGATTCAACGGACTTACTCAAGATGAATGTTAATACCAGGTGTAAAATGGGCCAGAGAGAAACTGAGGAAACAGTGAGGATAAGAAAGAGGACACAGTTTTCTCCAGTCCACTTGTTGGCCTGAGGAAACCAGTGTTACTCTGGAGATTCTGCAGTTACACTGAGCCAATGGCTGTCTATTAGCTATTGGAGAGTGATAGAATAGTGTTACTTGTTTAGAGGGGAGAAATTCACTTTGAGGTCATCTCAGAAAAGTACAGCAGCTACCATCTAATACTAAAACTCACCGTTGGCTCTTCATCTCCATCGTCAGTGAAGAACCAATCATACTGTAGAACAGCAAAGCAGATGGTCATTTCAGCAGCATTTAAACATAATTTACACATGAGGAGATGAATGGAAACAAACTTACTTGCTGAATGAGAGTCTCCACAATCTTGTACTGGTCGGGCATGTGCGTGACCATGTGGGTCATGTTGTCTTCAGAGGTTCTGACGAGGGTTGGCCCAAAAACAATGGCCAAGTTACGTGGCTCCATCTAATAAAAGTAAAAAATAAAAAAATAATTAAAAAAAACTTGCTTTTTAATTCCCCTTGCTAATTTTGTTTCCATATTTCTCTTATGAATAAATGGCAAATGTTCAGTACATTTGCCCTGTCTAAATTTTGCCCTTAAAGATCCTACCTTGTTTTTCTCACAGTTTTCAGAAACAGTTTTGAGGTGTCCAGAGAGGTACTTTAGCGTTTCGTAATGATGATCTGGCAGCTCGTGAATCTGGGAAAGTAAACACAGTAATATGATTTATACCAATCTGCTACCGATTTTATTACAGTGGATTGTAAATCTCTTGTAAATGTCATTATTTTCTAAATGAATGGATTTCTTCTGATAAACCGTACCAGTCTCTTCAGTGCTTTTAACCGTTCAATGGGGTCCTCCGTTCGATTAGCATCAATAAAGTTGGAATATTTTTCTATCACCAAAGCAAAAAAAGGCATCATTAGAACATAATTTACATGTTCTACATAAAATGTAAATCAACTCATGTAAAAACAATCAAATTTTGTCCTCTAAGTGGAGTCCTTCTACCAGAAGTGGGGAAAACAGGATTTGGATGCGAGGTGTTCTTTATAAAATAAAAAAACTGAATAATCTATTATTGAAAACTGTGACCATGTGTCTCACCATTGGTAAACAGAGGCTCTGGAAGTTTCCTGAAGAAAGACTTTAGCAAACTGCTGATCACATTGAGATCTCGCCACTTCTGCTGAAAGACATGAAAAAAGAAAGATTAGGGCTGTCTACGTCATACAAGGCAGGAGTAAACAATAAGGAATGTGTGCTTTTTCCAATATTTTCACTGGTCACACCACAGACAAGGTACAAGAATGTAAGACTTTTAAGATCTTTTTCAAGACCTGAAAAAAAAAATAAAATAAAAAAAATAAAAATAATAATAATAATAATACCATATCCCCATACCAAAACAAACCCACACAATCTCAAAATAAATCATGTCATCACAGACTTGTACTTAGACAGGGGCACACATTCAACATGGCCTTAACAATGCTTATCAGTAAAACAGGGTATGATATATGCAAGTTTAAACACTCAATACATGTTTTCCACATTTATATCACAATAAAATTGGTTTATGTACCATTATATAAATAGATACAAATTAGAGGTCAACAGATATTGGACTTCGCTGATATTATAATGTGTTGAAAGGCAATTAATCTGCAAATAGTTTTTAAAATCGGAAGCCTATATTAAATGTTCTTAGTCTTTCCTTCCTGTGATGGGGAGGGCCAGACGCAGGCTACAAGAGTCCAAATGTAATTAAATCCCAGATGCAGATTATGGTGCAACCAAAATACGAATAACCAGGTAATAAAAAAAAAAATAAAAAAAAATGGATCCATATTGCGGAACTTTTAAACTTAAGGCTGAAATACACTGGGGACTCTTATTTTGAAATGTCTGTGCTTCACTGCTTCCAGCTGCTCATTCAAACAGATAAGGGAAATAAAATTTGCACTCCTACAATAATCTGTAACGTATTACAATGTAAACAATTAAAAGTAAACATTGTCACATTTCATCATTTTTGGAGAAAATACAACAGTGCCACGTTTTCACTCAGCGCATGCATTTATTTAACTGAATCGTATTCTTTCGAAGTTTGACAATCACATTTGGTCAGATCACGATTCCTGCCTTTCCGCCCCCAAATTTAAGACATCTTTAAAATGATAATTAAGACTTTTTATGACCTTAAATTTTGGAAAACTGAATTTAAGACTTTTTAAATAATTTTAATTTTCCTTAAAAAAAATTAAAAAAAATAATTAAAAAAAATACATAAATTATATATATATATATATATTTCCCAGGTTTTTAATTTGTAAAAGCTAAAAATTTAACAGGTGTTAACTTCATGACAGCTATAAATTCATACAAAGTCTTGCAGGAAATCAATGTCATATGATTTGTCAAATCAGCAGAATTTGCAATAATAATGTTCAATAAATCACAGAAAACCAAATGTTTACAAGGCATAGAAACACATGTACATGATCAACGAATGCAAAACGAAGACAAACGAAGACATAGTGAAAACACTAGCTGAAACTTTCTCATACTGGCCCAGGGGGCCATCAGCTAATCTTTATAATGTGCCCTTGCAAGACTCAACAATATGACATTGCACAAGGCAAAGTGTTTACTCACATCATCTTGGATATCAATATCCGTCATGCCTTTAGTGTCTAGTTCCTCCTGCATGCTAGAGATGGCAGCATTGTTTCCAGGGACTCTATAAATCCCTGTGTACTCCAACCCTTTCTCCTCCACCAGCTTACAACAAACCTCCACGATCAAGGGCACAAACTAAAACAGAGACAGTTCATTGGTTATTTTTAATACTAAAAGGATGAATCTCACAAAACCTGTCAAGAGCATGTCCGCGTAATTTGTTTCCTGGGATATATTTTGGGGCACAAATTTTTAACTCTTTATGGTTTAGTACCACGATTTAGTAAGTTTTGGTATGTCTTACTCTGTTGTTTTGTGCAGGAGGGCAATTATCCAGTCGCAATCCAAACGTGACTCCAGCAGTGGGCCTCTTATCCTGGGGCTTTTTCTTCAGGCCTGGAATTCCTCTCCTCCATGCAGCTCCACTGGAGTCATCTAAGCCACACATCTCTTACATTAACACATTTCACTGAGATAATGCACACATAATGGGTTTCAGTGTCACTTCAGAATGCATTGTGTTACCTTTACTTCTCTCCTGCTCATTTCTGGGCGAGTGGGGGCTCTGACTCTTACTGCTGCCGCCCAGCAGTGTGTGTCTAATGCTGAGAGACTGCCGGGAGGTTTTGGGTGACGGCTCTGTCTTACTGCTGGGAGCACTGTGACAACACACATTACTGAACACAAGGCAAGCTTTCATAGATCAGCATACAGGCAAAGAGGAATTAAAAAAATGGAACGGTTAAAGAGAGACAGGCTCTGTTCCAAAGCTTAGTGAGCTGCCTACCTGGGCAACACTTTAAAGCATCATGGGTGCACTCGCAATAGATATTATTATCTTGGATTCTAAGGTGCCTTGATGTGGTCAAAATTTTAGAGCAGAACTGCAATTATCCTTTACGGATAAAGCAATCCCAGAATGCACTGTGACAAACCCAAAATATTCTCAGAATGCACTGCGACAAACTCAGAAAATGTTTATTCAAGATAACAGACAGAGTTGAGGGAAATGTCATGTGTCAATGTGCATTAACATTTAGTCATCTAGCAGACATTTTACCCACATCGACAAAAAAATTAAGTACATTTTATTTAAAAAGGACTATTTCACCCAGTACTTGTGTATTTTTTGTGCTTAGAGTATCGCGTTATTAGCTAAGCAATACGCTATTGCCTGACTACAGGGAATCAATTACGAACATTAGGCAACGCCCCACTAAATCGTTTTCATTCGAAAGCTCCGTTTCAGTTTTCAAAATTCATCTTTTCCAAAGTATGCAATTTTAGAGAGCATTTTTGAAATGTTCACCATTTTTGGTGAAGGGAAATTATGTTCAAGTATGGATGAGAGGTGTAAATGTATAGAAATCAATGCAGTTTCAAACAAAAATGTATTAATCCCAAAGTGTACTTCGGTCAGACGTGAACGCTTGTTGTCTAGGTACAGGACGCGTGATGCAAATTTCTGCATCAGCAAAGCGCTCGAACACTTAACACGTGCGGCCGAATTTTCCGTTGTTCAGATGCGCCTGGAATTATTTGCACTAATTAGTGTATCCACAAGGTGGCAGCACTCACAATTGAGCCATTGGTGTCACGAAGGAGATCTAGAACTGTGGTTCCCAACCTGGGGTCCCCTTAGGGGGCACGGAAGCTCACATGCTTTGAGGCTCTCAAAGATTCATAAAATGCACAATACCAGTAAGAGAGCATGTCAACATCATCATATAATGAAAAGACGCAAAGGAGCAAAATCTCAAAATAAAAAAAAAATAAAAACTGTCCTTGGCACCCTGGTAACTGTAGCAAAATTTCATGAAATGTCACTCTAATAACCTGAGCCTCTTTGTACAACTGCGTGAGAATGAAGCGCACCAAAAATATTCTACTTCTCAACGGAGGACTGTCACATGGCCAAGTACGTGACAGTTCATTTTTCTTGGATCTAAAAAATTCATGGAATTTCTGCATCATATTCATGCACTGAAAGACTGCAAAAACCTCTTTAAACAACATAAGTTGTTGGCATGTTAACGCTTTATTATGAAACTGTCAAGCAGCTGCAGGGGGACTCTGAATGTAAACCGCTAGAAATGTTCAACTGTTCTATCGCAGTAATGCATAATCATCATATTATTTTTATCTGTCTTTAAACGTCTGCATAATTTTAGAATTTCTCACGACCTTTGCGCTCTCTTGCACGCACATGCGAGCACACAGTGATAGAGGGATTGAACACACCTTTAGTTACTGTTGCTAACACAGTCATCAAGCTTTCCTTTTAGCATCTGTTCTGCCACAAATCACGGAGGGAGAAGTGATGGAGTAAATTACCTCAGAAATGATTAAATAACACATTTGTTAGCCATTGTATTATGTATATATAAATATGGCTCATTGACAAATAAGGTTGCCAGAGGTGATAAAAAATAAATACATATTTTTAAAAATCTGGTTAAAAACACAAGTGTCAAGTTCGTAGACATGTAATCTTTGAGTTGCTTTTACACATTGTTTGAAAAACATTTATAGCATTTTGTAAAAACAGAAAAATAAAAAAAGATTTAATGACATTAAAAATGTCATGTGGCGCAATCATCAAGTAAAAGGTGTTAAAATAGTTTCCTTGCACCTTGAATACATGTGTACACAATTTCGTCATTAATTTCAAAAAGGTTTTCAAATATAGGCTATGTTTCAAGATGATTTTTTTCACATGACAAAAAAAAAAATTCAACCTACATGTTGGTTGCACCACATGACTTTGATTTTGTGGATAAACATTTTTCAAATATGAATCATATTTAAAAATTGTTTCACTGAATTTTTTTTTTAAGAAATAAAAGATTATTTAGCACAACTTATGGTAACTTTTTTTTCAAGAATTTCAGCTTTTAATGAGACTGAATTTATTTTGCTGTCTCCGGATGGTTGCACCACATGACATTTTTTAATTTAAGCCTAAGAAAAAATATCAAAATGACTTCGAACTCATGCAAAACATGTTCATTAGTGAAGAGGTGTATTCAAGTAATTGTTTTGTGTGAGTTGCATTTGTAATGCTTTTTGAATAATTTACGGCTAAAAAAAATGAATGTCACATCGAGTTATATATATATATATATACACATATATATATATATATATATATATATATATATATATATATATATATATATATATATATATATATATATATATATATATATATATATATACACATATATATATATATATATATATATATATATATATATATATATATATATATATATATATATATATATATATATATATATATATATATATATATACACATATATACACATATATATATATATATATATATATATATATATACATATATATATATATATATATATATATATATATATATACACATACACATATATATATATATATATATATATATATATATACACACACATACATATATATTTATACACACATACATATATATATATATACACATACACACACATTAACGGGGGGGGGGTGCAGACTTTCTCATATGTTAGTAGGGGGGGCTTCACAGAAAAAAGGTTGGGAACCACTGCTCTAGAACATGTAACTGCCACTAAAAAACAGGAGACAAAGGTGGAAATGACAACAGTGGACGTTCATGTCAAGAACGCCTGCAGGACATGGCTGCGTTTGTATAACTCAAGTGTGAAGGAATATAAAAGACATCTTTATGTGTCTAAACTCCTGAAGAGAAATAGTCCAGTATCTCATAGCAGTCATAGCGCACATGTGCCAACCGCCTGTGTATGCTCGCAATCAAATGCAGTATACTTTGAAAAGCCGTGCGTTCGACTATATGCAGACGCTAAGTGTTAGTGTCAAAACCGAAGTATACTTTGGATGAAAGTGTGGAGGTGGCCTTAGTCTCTCATGCAGTTTACAAGAGGAGCAGTATTTATTTGATGTAAGTCACAGTTAACAGAGTTTTGTTCCAATTCAGTCACTTATGAGGTTCCAATTTGTTTTGAATGCTGCCTTAAGGCACAGGTATACTTTGTTTATCTGTGTCCTGCTGGGTCGACCGTGTTGCCCTTCAAAGTCTACTATTTTGAACGTGAGCAAATACAAACACGATGCACACAGACAAGGACTACACGCATGCCGAGAAAATCTGGGCCGCACACTGACGGTTCACACATACTGTGCTGATGCCGAAATTTGTGTCATGGATACTGTGCGGTTTCCGATCAGCAACGTGGAAAACTGAAATATACTTTGGTCTGTTTAGGCAGCACACAGCAAGGCAGCTCACTAGGTTTTGGAACAGGGCCACTGCATATCTTGAAAATTCTCTATGATGTGCTCCTTACCTCATGGATATATACTCTTTGAGCTTTCTGTTGATTAAATCAGTGCTTGTTATGGTAGCGTTCTAAAAACACAAGACATTAAAACATCATTAGTGCGGTGGTAAAATGTGAAAATGAAAGAACCAGTTCCTCTGGCAAACACAAAACAACAAAATCAACAAAAGGCCTACACATAATCCTCACACCTTCAATAAATAATTCCACCTTCACACTGACTTGAGCAGATGACAGTGCTGTGTTGTGTTAGCTGTAAACCGGCGTTCACATGTAATGCTATCATGGTTGCACTTTCAGCACTGAGGGGGCGGACATAGGGCACAGACTTCTCATAAAACTGACCAAAATGAAAATCTGCTATAGCAATGAACCAATGTTCACACTACAATGCAAAGTGCCAAACAAACAAAAAAAAAATGTGTGAAGTTGTTCATGTGACATTTTAACTGTGGCCAATCAGACGTGGTCAGAAAAGGCGCCGCTACACAACCGGCGATGTTTAACATCCTAGCCAAGCATGTTTATCAGAAGTAACTTTGTGTGGTTAAGATACAAATTCAGACATAATGCAGAGGTTGCACCATTTATTAATGAGTTCTAACACCTCGCCATTGTGCTGTTTTTACGGTCCTTATCTTCTTCACAAAAAAAAGGGTAAATCAAGTGTGCAATTAAATATATATACATAACCAAAAAAGTTAGATCAATTCAAATACATTTTAGATTTCCATATTTATAAGGGGCCCAGATCCAAACTGAAAGTAACTTTGCCGTTAACAGTTTCATGTCACACAAGAGGGAAAAAATATGGACTTGAGCCAAATTTCAGATTTGGGTGCACGAGTAGCCTTTATGACCCCACTGTCAACCAACCTCATCATCCAGGTTGCTGTTTTCTTGAATGACTCTGATCCAGGACAGCATGTCCTCTCGGCCCTCTGCCTGAAACAGATACTCGCAGTCTGAAGTCGTCAGTCGTAGTACATTTTTGCGCTTTGTGTCGCTGTAAGATATGTCAATTAAGCAGGCCTTGATGCTGATTGCCTGTGGCTCGTCCTCCAGTTGAAAGTTGACATGAGCGAGCCCCTCCTTTTTGTCCTTATAGAGGTAGAGGGAGTGTCCCCGCAGCACTGCATACATCTGTTTCCATGGCCGCATACCGCCACCTACACGCTACAAAAAGAATTAAGAGTAACATACAGTATATACAGTACAGTCATACTAATTTTGCTACAATCAAAGTTATGATCAGAATCAATTACAGTAGAATTTTCAATTAAAATGAAAAAAAAAAACCCTTTAGTCGTTTAGCTGAGTTTGGTGATATTGAGAGATATCCCACCTTGCTCTTCTCCGTGTTGAGCTGTCGGAAATGCAGCCAGCCCTCTTTGGTGGAATCATTAAAGATCTCAGTGGACGAATCTCTCCTGGAACTGGAGTCATCGGATTTATTACCATCCAGTGCCTATGAAACCGAAACAACCATATAAATTTTGGTGTCAAGTCTGCTCATCTCTGCATGAATCTCTTGAATCACAATGGGACCAAACATTTTTGCTCTGTTCCAAAACTACTGAGCTGTGTTGCTGTCTACTGCCTACACAGGCAACTAACTGAAAAGATACCTCATAAGTGACCGATTTGGAACTGCAACTTTGTGCATCATATAAATTGTGCTCCCCATGTGAAGCACATGGGAGACTCTTCTGATTTCAAAAGAGACTGGTGTTGGCATGTTGCTAGGCTACCAATGCAACAGTTCATTAAGCATAAAAATACAGTGCTTTAAAAAGTACTTTTTTAAAGGCACTGTACATAGATCACAAATAGTGGAAACAAATATAAAAAATATACACTTATTTTATTCCATGAAAAAAAAATAATATAAAATCGCTTACAGCACCTTTAAGTACATTGATATTTTAAATGGAGTCTTCACGTTACGAGAGTGCCTATGGTGCTTTAAAATACTGCCTTAGTAGGTTTTGGAACGGAGTCATTATTTCCATTATTAGTGACTAAATAATCTGGAAGCTGGAGCATGAAGCTGCTCATTATGAGGAACATTGTGCATCTCTCACCTTTCTGAAAACCCTTAGACTTGGTTTGCTGGATCGTCTGTGGAAACAGATGATTATGTTAGCCCAAACAACTACACACATACAATATTAGGAATCACAAACGTTATGATCCACCATTACAAGACACTTACCCCCGGCCTTCCTCACGGTAGTTGTCCAGACCCTCATCATAAGATTTTGAGCGCTCTGTTTTGGTTCCCGTTTGAGATTCCAGTATGGCATTTCTGAGAGATTCTATATAGAATGTAGACACGGATTAAACATACATCAACAAAACCCACCTTGACCCCATTCGTATCAGGTTGATGCAGAACACATTGCCATTAGATGGGGTATAAAACGTTTCAAAGCCAAGATGTAGAAATGCATACAGAAATGTTTACCTTGGTCATGTGAGAGCTGGCGGCGCATGAGTGGACTGGGGGTGGTAGGGCTCGGGCTGTCAGAGATTATAGCCTGAGCTCCAGATATCACAACAGAGGCAGGAATATGGTTGCCATCATGGTCTATACTTGGGCTGGCAGGCTCATCTGTAATCATGGTAACAGGAGTAAACATGAGAATAAAGCAGATCAGCAAGTGTTTGTGTATGTATACATGTGAATACGCATGCCAAAGAGAGCAAAACAAGCTTCAACCATACTAAAAAATAAAATAAAATAAAAAATAAATAAATAATAAAAACAGGATCTGAAACTGTGTAAACTTACAATACAGTTCATTATTATGTTCCAATGATATGTCTCAATATATTGGATATAATATTTAAAAAAAAATCCAAGATGGAAATCATAAGGTGTAAACAACAGAATTAAAAAATTACTACTTTGAGTGGATGTTGCAATTTTTACAAAGAAAAACTGACACTGTTTTAACAAAGACTCAAGTGTTTCTTCATTTTTCTTTTCTCTAATTTAAATGTTTAAAAAAAAAAAAAATCTTTATATTTAAAGGAATATTCCAGGTTCAATACAAGTTAAGATAAATAAACAGCATTTGTGGCGTAATGTTGATTACCACAAAAAATAATTTCAACTGGTCCCTCCTTTTCTTTAAAAAAAGCTAAAATCTTGGTTACAGTGAGGCACTTACAATGAAAGTGAATGGAGACAAGTTTTGGAGGGTTTAAAAGGCAGAAACGTGAAGCTTGTAATTCTTCTGTTAAATCTTGTGTATTATTTGAGCTGTAAAGTTGTTTAAATTGACATTAGGGTTTGTTGATATTACATCGTCATGGCAACAAAGTTGCAAAATTAGATATAATGGTACACAGAAAAGGTTAGTAATAGTAAGTGATTTTATCACACTAAATCATGTTAACACTCATTTTGTTCATGTCTTGTGGCTATAGTTATGAAAAAGTGAGTATTTTAAATGTTAAAAAAACTGGCCCCCATTCACTTCCATTGTAAGTGCCTCACTAAATTTACTTCCATTTCTGCCTTTTTTTTTTTTTTTTTTTAAAGAAAAGGAGGGACAAGACAATTTTTTTTTTTTTTAATAAGCAATATTATGCCACAAATGCTGTCAATTGAGCTTAACTTGTATTGAACCCAGAATATTCCTTTAATTGGTTATCTTAGGTTTACAGTTTTTCCTTTTAGTTTGTTAATCTTTTCTAACATCCCTTTAACAATCAAAAGCCAGTTCCTTATTGACATAATCCTACATGAAGTTACATCCTTTTGGCAGGAAAACGACAGCAAAGAAAATAAGAAATCATTAAGTATTAGCAATGGATTTTGTGGTATCAGTTGGTTTGTGTCATTCTAAAACATTCCATGTTACTGGATTAAATTACAGGAATCAGAATAAAATTACAATTTTTTTTTTTACTAGGATTCGATAATAGGTTTCCTGTAGCTCAACTGGTAGAGCATTGTGCGAGCATTGGCAAGGGTTTGATTCCCAGCGAACACTGATAAACTGATAAACTGTATAGTCTGAATGCACTTTGGATAAAAGCATCGGTCAAATGCATAAATGTAAATGTAAAGAATTTCCAAATTAACTTCAAGCTGATACATTCTAGTAAGCTAAATCTAAACTCTTTATGGCTAACTTTTGTTCTTTATTTCAGTTCTGTTGGGGATCCTGTGAACTTTCTTACCATTCTGTAAATAATCATGTTACAATTAATAATGCTCAAGTGCCAGAGCTTTTATAGAGCTAATTCCTTAATTTACAAGTTTATGAATTTTTAAAAAAAAGTTACAGATGATAAGGGGCCTGGGTAGCTCAGCAAGTATTGACGCTGACTATCACCCTTGGAGTCGCGAGTTTGAATCCAGGGCATGCTGAGTTACTCCAGCCAGGTCTCCTAAGCAACCAAATTGCTAGGGAGGGTACAGTCACTTGGGGTAACCTCCTTGTGGTCACAATTAGGGGTTCTCGCTCTCAATGGGGCGCGTGGTAAGTTGTGTGTGGATCGCGGAGAGTAGCATGAGCCTCCACATGCTGCGAGTCTCCGCGGTGTCATGCACAAAGAGCCACGTGATAAGATGCGTGGATTGACTGTCTCAGAAGCGGAGGCAACTGAGACTTGTCCTCCGCCACCTGGATTGAGGTGAGTAACCGCGCCACCATGAGGACCTACTAAGTAGTGGGAATTGGGCATTCCAAATTGGGACAAAAGGGGATACAAAAAAAAAAAAAAAAAAGGTTAGAGAAAAGTACTAAAAGGAATAACCCAAATGAGAACATTTCACAGACATCTTAGTTTGCTAGGTGTGATGCAAGCTGAATCTTCGATATTTATGACATTGACATATTTTCTGCATCTGATGCTTTCATATTTTTGACGATTTGTTTGACACTGCTGATGCTAATAAGATAAAGATTAAGACAAAATATGCAATTTTATTTGCATGTTATCACAGAAAGCAGGCTTAAAAATGTCTAAGCTTAAGTGCATGTCTTGATTTCCTTGCGAGCAGAAAGTCTCTATAAAAGTTTTCTAGGAACAAGGACAGTTTTATTTATCTTAAAATTTAACGTCCTGTTTTTGACTAAAAACTTTAGAGCTCCACTGCAGGTCTCAGCCAAAAAAAGTTGGAGTACAAAGCTGTTCTGTGCTGCCAGAGGACTGGAGCAGCTAAAATTAAAGCAACTGCCCCAGTTCCCGCATCCTCCAGCGTCTCAAAGAGGGCCAAGAGGAAGGTGTGCAAAACCCTCTTCAGGCCGAGCCAAAGAACTCTAGCATACTCTACTGCATGTGTCCCTCCAAGACACAAGAATCTAAATGTCATCAAACACTAATCCCGCTTTAAGATTTAAGAGGATGGCAAACTGATAAAACCATGATTTGCTGCAAGACTGTCATTTAGCAGATGATTTCAGACAATGTCCCTTGGACAACCTGTGGTTAAATGCCTTGTCAAAAGACACAATGGTGAAAGCTCCTACAGAGTATGTTAACAATATCAATTCTGGTAAACAGGTATTCCTATCTCTCAAGTGGTAAAGATAAAAGGCTGTTCTATTGCATGATGTTCTATTACACTGGACTTAAAAAGAATAAGCAATGTATTTAAAGTGCAAGAGGGACATGAGAGTATTCCCTGTACCGTAGAGGCAATGCACCACAATGTCCTGCAATTATTCTGTGATTTCTAAGAAGCTATTGTGAAGCTCACGTTACCAGACATTATTATGGCAGCTAATATAGCTAGTTCAGTCTGTTAATACCGATGAATAGCTCTGTATAAGCGCTAGTTTATAATTTTGAAAGACAACCATATACATTTGAATCAAGTTGCACTGAATAACTTAAATTTCGCAGTAGAAAATAGTTTTTGAATACTAATTAATATTTATAATTATATATATATATATATATATATATATATAAAAAAAACATGCCTTATATAATGCATTGGTTGCTTAACATGTTCAGAAAGGCTTAGTTGAACAAAACCCTTACAAGCTGAAAGCTTTCATTTAATGAACTCCCACTGTGCCATTCAGTCATCCAAGACAAAATATTCCCTTCTAACAATTACTGACTGAGCAATTAGGAAATTATTTACAAGGCCTAGGATAAACTTCAAGGATAACTAAAATGTCAAACCATACAGTGCCCTTCACTAATATTGGTACCCTAGGCAAATATGAGCAAAACAGGCTGTGGAAAAAGAAACTTTGCTAAATATCCTCTGTTATTTTAATTGAAGCAAAATGACAAACAAATGGCACAACATTTGTGCCACAAAACCCCTAAAAATTCTAATGAGTAAAATCGTACTGATTCTATTCCCATTCATACTGCACAAATATTAGTGGAGGGCACTGTACATTTTCTATTAAAAACTAGATGATGTCTGATAGTTGGACATACCAAACAGAATCATTCTACAGTATTATGTGGTTTGCCTTTTAATGAATCACACAAGTTTTCTAAACCCCATCACTCTTGCTGGAAATGGTCCCTTCATTATAATCACAGTTATGAGAATCACATACAGGGAGCATATTCAAAACAGATACCGTATTTTCCGAAATATAAGTCGCGTTTTTTCATCATCTGAAAGGTCCAGCAATTTATATTCTGAAGCGACGTACAGTATATACATAATTTTTGGGTTATGTAACCGGCGGGTCAAACACGCTGCACAATAAAACACATAGCCTATGCTTACACACAAACATATGAAAACAACAGTCATAGAGATTTTAGTAGCATTTTAAAGTAGAGCATTATTCCTTTACAAAGTGCTTTATGTGACCAGTATTCTGTCCATCATAACATTATTGTTGTAACAAGACCGCTGTCAAACACAACTCCTCACATGCCCATAAAATAATGTTTCATCAAACTTGTAGTAAAAACATTTATGTCAGTAAACAGGATAGTGCATACTGTAGCAAAGAGGATTGCAAATATCAGAAATATCCACTAAAAGACAGTCACTAACATTAATGAATGAATAGAATACAACAGGCACACAATTTTACTCACAGACTAAAAGTTGTTTATTTGTGCACAGCATAGTTACAACAGATGTGGCTTACTTGTCAAGTGTCTTTCATGAAACAAACAAAATATGAAAATAGAATAGAAGCCTTTACTTTGGTCACACGTTATACATACATTTTTTGCATATATACAGTGAAATGTATTTGTTTTCACATATCCCAGCTAAGCTGGGGTCAGAGTGCAGGGTCAGCCATGATACGGCACCCCTGGAGCAGATAGGGTCATGGGCCTTGCTCAAGGGCCCAACAGTGGCATCTTGGCAGTGCTGGGGCTTGAACCCCCGACCTTCTGGTCAGTAACCCAGAGCCTTAACCGCTGAGGCGCCACTGCCCCTAAATATGGTTACTTGGAGCAAATAAACAATGTGTAGATGCTGAACTAATCTTTATGCTGGGGCGAGTCTGACATCTGAGCGGCTGAAGCCGGGAAGTCTGGCGGCTGCTCCTGGGTCCTAGTTCCTGCAACTTGCACACTCTATCAGTGCGACTTAAGGCGGGTGTACACGGTGTGATTTTCGGCTGTCGTGTGAGCTCCCGACCGATTTCTTTCCAGTCGCGAGAGATCGCATGGAAATCGCTGGTGATCGTGGCTCGCATCGTGTGAGGAATTACGAGCGGAGCCGAGCGGCTTACGAGCAGCTCATGAACTCCCGATAACTTTTAAAACGGTCGAAAAAAAATTATGGTTGAACGAGCCGATTTGGCATTCTACCTGAAGTTGACCAATCAGGAGAAGGTGTTACAACTCACACGATAAATGTTCATGAAGCTTTTACACATTTGGAGAAAATGGTTGTGATAAAATGGTGTTTTTCCCATATTATTCACGACTACATCACTGGGAAGGATTCTACAGAAATGCCATGCTGTTCTCTGCCCTTCAAACAAATCATTTGCCATACGGGTTGCAAAAACAAACAATCTTTAATCACTCTGACAGGCAAAGTTTATAATTTCCGTCATGGTCTATTTTTATTTGTCATATTTGCATTCGTTTCATTTATATGGCTACATTTAGGGGGGTTTTCACCTTATTTTGCAGCAAAACTAGGGCACCATCATTATCAACCTTAAATGTGGACCACTTCCGGTATCAGCCACTTCCAGCTATTTTAGCAATACAAAAATACTACATTATGCTGCTTCGTATTACAGGCTGGCATTATATGTCGTCATATTATCATCATTAATTATGATTTTCATAAACTCAGTTTTGAACGCATATAGTTTTACCATATATCGCATTTTGCCATCGTTTTATCACACTGTTGCACAGGCAGAATTAATGAGGAATCAGGCGCGGACACGGACAGTCCTCCGCGCCGTCTGACACGCCTCCACAAACTTTACACAACCAGCAGAGAGAAGAAAGCCACTGGGCAAATGCTGCTTTAACTTTCTTTGCACCAAAACTGCATCTTGTTTCATCTTGGCAAATTAATAAATGCATTTTACTTTCTTTCTTTCTTAGCGGTGTATAGTAAACAGACACGCAGATCTCAGTCATCATTGGAGGTTATGCAGGTACATATGAATGGAGGTTTACATGGAGACAAGAAACACAGCATCATCACGATCTTATAAAGCAGCAGATTTTATTACCGTCTCTTCAATACAACAACACACAGCAACAAGTGAATGATTTACTTACTCTTTTACTATAAATGCTGAAGTTAGAAAATTATCCGACATTAGGCCATCATTCTGCTGTACATCCTGTGGTTGTGTGATAGCTTATAAACTTATATTACTAAATTCTGGCATTATTATCCTTCTATTTATTTACATTGAGATCAATAACAGCGGAACTTTTACACATTCGCCGGAAATGCTGCCACTGCTTACTTCCGCGTTGCAAAATAACATGGATAGCATCTGTTATAACAGTATACAACCACACGATAGTGGATATGTGATATTTATTTTTTTTTTAAACTCCGAGCGCATGTCTAGTGAAACCAAGGACTTCTAGAATGAAAGTTCTACCTGTCAATCAACGGTTGCGCAAAAACACGATTTTTAAACTTTGCTACACGTGGCTTTAAAGCACATTCACATGGACAAGATCTCACAGATCTTCTTCAGAATGTCTGCTATCAACATGCAAGCAGTGACACACATGAGAAGGACGTAGCCTACATCTAAAGCTGAATAGTTCAGATAGCCTGCCCTACTCCACTAAAATAACAAATTATGATTGATGTATGCAGTCATGAAATCACACAGCCTCCCTTCAAAATCTAAATCTGACAAATGTTGGACAGCACTTGTAATAATTATCCAATAATTTTATTTATTTATTTTTTTTAAATCTGCAGATGAGTTTTCAGCTAATGCAGCCCCTGGCCATGCCAGTCTTTTTTTATTTCTAAATCGCAAGTTATGATGAATTAAAGCAATGCCCTCCTCTGGCTTAATGTCTTTCAATGATAAATAGCGCAAAAACTCATGTGATTGCTCTGGACATGGTCATCAAGTCGTTCTTTTTATTAAGTTTAATTCAGTAAAGAAATTCACTTAAAAAAAAAATCCTATTATTATCAAGTGTTTATCATGTTTTCTATTTAAAATGGTCAAAAATCCTTAAAACAAGATAAATTTACTTGAGAAGCAACATAAGATATTTAGACTTTCTTTAAAAGAATTTCTTAAATATAAGTGTATTTTTTTCACTTTGTTATACAAGACAAAAATACTTGTATTCAAGATCTATCTCTAAAAGCAAGTCTAAATATCTTATATGCTGCTTCTCAGGTGAATGCATTTTTTTTAAGGATTTTTATATATTTTATAATATTTGTATTTTTAATATTATATTCAACATTCTCAGATAATTGTTTCTTCTGCAGTATAGCTGCTAAAGTAAATGTACATTGTTTTAAAGGAGTTTTAGATATTTATAATGGAAAACAAAACAAAAACATATTTTGTTGCAGTGTATAATGGGTCGAAGACTACCCTCTCTAACCTTTCTGTTCACTTCAATCCATCTTTAACTCTCAAAAAAAAAAAAAAAAAAAAAAACCTCTTAAGAAAGCTGCATATTGGCAATTTTCTTCACGATAAGAAATGCACAGTGACACATATTTTATGATTCAATAAGTCACGAGCCATCACATTATAATCTAGCTGCAGCAAGTGCACGCTCGAGGGACGAGAGTCCCCGTGACAGAGTGTGCATCAGCTGGATGCAGTTTCAATCTCTCCCCCTCAGATCGGGACATTCGCACAACTCATAGAAGAGGCGCTGACCGCACAAAGAAATGCCAGTTTCGGAGTTTGTAGTTATTTACATGATTTACAAATTTGTAGAGACATAGAGAACAAAGTTATTTAAATTTTGCTCGAAATTCTGTATTTAATAATCAGTGGTTTGAAACAAGGAAACTATCGGTATCAGTATCAGCAGATGTTGTTCAAAATAGTCGAGTATCAGTATCGGCTAGGGTTGCAAATTTTTAAATAATTTTAAAACAATCGTTAACATTAATAAATGAAAATCGATTAATCATTTAAAAGTTGTGAACGGCTTAAAACTCAAAATATAAGATGCATATTATTCTTTGAAGCTTTAAGTTTGATTTTTGACTGACTTACTATTCTAATGCAAACTTGAACACGTCAACATTTGAGAAAAAACTGTAGAAGGAAACATGAAAACATGAAACAGCCACCGAAATATTAGCATGTAGCCTACTTTTTTTAAATAATTACAATAAACACACTTAAGAAATGCGAGTATTGGTCTTTTCCTCTTAATAGGCCTACATTTTCAGTTCAGTGTATTTTAAATTTTTTATTAATTTACATCAAGTTACTGTTAATAACAACTTGTATAGAAGATACAGATTCGAGTTCATTAAAACTTAACGTTGTAGATTGTGGGATAATTTAGACCTTGCTTTTTTATTTGAAATTAAGTCAAATACATCACACTGTGTGAATACAGTTGATAACATACCTCTACACTGGAGATAGTGAGAATTCTGGTGAGTGTATCTGCACACTCTGTTGGCAAGAACTGATGTACTTGTTGTTGTGGATGATACAGGGGGACCAGCAGATCAACAATGTTGTTGTACTTTAACACACTATCAAGGTTTATGCAGTAATTGTAATGTTCATCTATAGAGAAACACTCCATGATTACATTAGCCCCCACTTCATTTTACAAGCTTTTTTATTCGTGTTGCTGACAGGACGTGACATGCAGCGCACAAGTGGCAGTGCAACCTCTAGCGATGGATGAATGTATACACAGTCTTTTCTCAATCTGCTGGCAAGATTACTGAACACATTTTGTGCTGAAATTGATTAATCAGCGGTTGATAAGCTTAACTGATCAAATTATTAACGTCAAATAATCAATCATCAATTACTCTTTTAACATCCATAGTATCGGTACACAAATTTTGTTTCGGTGCATCCCTAATTTAAATGTAAAAACCAGCAACAGTACTTGTAGTGTCACTGTGACAGGAATCCTCAAGATAGGAGGGTTTTTTTTTCTAATGAAAACATATGCTGTGCATCTTACAACTACGGGTGTAACGGTTTATCATGCCACAATACATAACATCGTGGTTCAAAAATTTGACGATGCGCCTTGGGGATGTGGGACTTTTAACAAAATAATTTTAGCGTCTGTTCTATCCAATACGCGCAACGTCCTACGCCTACGTAGCACCGGCATACAAATAGAAATCGCTTCATTGCACACAAGGAGCTCCAAAATACTATTGCACACTAGCAGCCACAGGTGCTGTACGATGATCGAAAACTGAAACCAGAAGTGGGAGAGACACCAATTCAGCGCAAGGGATCGAATGTCCGTTTGAAACAGAAGCGCGAGAGTTATCTGTTCTGACAGCGTAAGAGAAAATGTACGTTTATAGAGGTTTAATGATAGTGTTATATTAATCTTCTATATATAATGCAAAATATAATGTATAATGCTATGGGGGAATATAATTCTAATGTCAAATGTCATGTCTGATTTGATTTCATCAGTAAATTATTATTATTTAATTGGATAAGCATGCATTTCCATTGTACATATTTTTGAAAAGTATATTTAGATGTAATCAAAGAATATATTATTTTAGAAAAATAAAATTTTATTTTAAAATATTTTAAATGTCTGTAATCTGTGACAGTGTAAGCAGCATATGTATCTAACAAAATTCCGTATTTTCAGAAAGCAGAATTATTAATATTTCCATTTGGTGTCATCATTGCCCGCTATGGGCTGATTTTTAGTCCAAGTACATCTCTGATGGATCCTTTAGCACTTTTAAGAACAGTACTTTTAGCTACATTTTAAAGGAAAGAAACTGTTATGCATATGTCTTTAAAGTAATATTAATAACTATCATACTATCATATCATACAACTATCAAAAATGAATCATAAATGTCAGATTAAGGGTGGGCTGTATATCGGTAAACACGAACCACCAGTTGAAATTTGGCAACTGGTGTGTATTTTGGATTATCGTCTGTATTGCGCTTACGCAAAATCGGCACCACATGACAATTCTGTGTTTCATGTGATTGTCGCAAGTGCGCGGAGTCCAGCAGGCTTAAAAGAATGTGTCATGCAGGTATTTAAAACTACACATCACCCTTAATACAATTCTATTAGATATTAGGAAACAAACTGGCTTTGCTTTCAGACATTCATTTACTATTCTCTACGGAGATGACTTATGAGCCTAATGAAGTGTTTATTTTCGTTAGATATTTTCTAACTTGCATATGATTTGTTGCATTGCTTTCAGAAGATGTCGAGTTTCTTGAGGAAGGTTTATAATAATAATATTAGTCAACAACATCAGACTGAAATGTGGCATAATGTAAAATTTAGCATTATGGCAAGGTTGATTTAAAACAAATTTATTTTATTTTTTTTGACTGTCAAGTTACAAATAAAGAGAAAATTATATGAGGAACTAGATTTCATTAATAAAGCAATTAATTCACTTACTGAATCATTAAAAAAATAGGCCTTATAACCAATTTTTATTGATTTTTTGGAAAAATGTAACTATCGTGATATCATTATCGTGATACAAAATTATTCATATCGTGACATTACATTTTGGTCATATCACTCCTACGTCAGATTAAGTACAAATAGGTGTAAAATATTTGGTGATTGCTTCAAGTAATGACTGCAACAGAACTTCACAATATGGAACCATCAATAGCAAGTAGGGCTAGGCAAAACAGAAATATCATAATTTTTTTGCCTTTTGATGAAATTCAATATATATCTCAACATTTATGTATTTACTCTGAAATGGCTTACAAGGAGGATTGTTTTTCTTTCAACAGATAAACCATCATTTCAACCAAACAGCCACTGTATTCATATTACCTACAATATTAGCAATTTTACCTTTATATAAATTTTAATAAAAAAAAGAAAAAAAAAATGCAAACTGTCACAATGGCATTTAAGGTGAGTGATGACAACTGAATCAAATACCAACTAATTGAAATGGACAGTTTGAACTGATTCACGGAAATGAATCAAACTTGCCAACTCGTTCACCATTCTGCAACTGAAATTCAAATCAGAGTAGTCTTTACAAATAATCTTCATGTTAACAGTCATACACACAAGACAAGGAGATGCCTGAAACAAGTCTTATTACACAGCAAGACATTACGGCCAAATTAAATGCACATTACAACCATTGCAATATTTACAATGTTGCTTAATTTTATATCATCAGCAAAATTATTAAAGTTGCTGTAAGCAATTTTTTCATGGAAAGGTATGCAAAACAAATGTCCTTCTCCCAGAAAGATATTAATAAAATAAGTGTTCTGTCACAGAGATATCTCAATGATCTCTGTGACAGCTCTAGACTCTGTGAACAGCAAACAAAAATGTGTCCGCGGGCCACGGTCTATGCCTGTCAATCATTTTGCGTGTTCTTATAGTTTTGTTGTTACAGAAAATTATTGAGGTTTTATCAATTTTTATGCCATTCTGTTCATAACAGTTGTCAGTTGCGGGCACTATTTTGCTGCTTTTTTTTTTTTTTTTTTTTTACAACCATTTCTGCTCTCAATAAAGCTCATTTGATATCTTTGGAGTGCAGGGTTTTGGAAAAAAGGAGGTGTGACTAATTCAATGGCTCAGGCTCATGGTAGTACGGCTAAAATCGCTTACAGCACTTTTAATACATTGTGAATAATCAATACATCACCCAGCCCTAATGGCATTATGGTCTTAACCAGACACTCCAAACCCACTTAAACTTGAATTTTGAATCTCTACTTAGCTTTTACTTTCACTCATGTTTATATTCTGTAAGTAACTCATCCAAATGTGTAACAGTAGCAATACAAAAGGTGCAGCAACAGTTGGTTCAAATTTTGGCATAATCACAACAAATCAGTTACAGTTTATGCCAAACATCAAAAGGCTGGTGTACAAGGCACATATCAAGGATGAACTGTGACAGAGCACAGCTAAGCTATCACTCAATATGCCAGATCTATCCTCAGACATTCCAGTATAAGGGAATGCCACCTCCTTACTGACCACCACCATGACTCACTCACTCTCTCTCTCTCTCTCTCTCTCTACACACACACACACACACACACACACACACACACACAAACACACACAGCCACTCTCCGTCAGTCATTCCCAACCTCACTGACAGACCAAAATTTCCACTTCCAGCACCCCTATCACCCCAACTCTTCATGCTTTGAGAGTCAAAGATAACAGACTATACAAAGACAAATTATGATAATTCTGACTATGATCTAGGAAATATCTGGACACATGGGGTCAGAATTTGAAATTATTATTGTAAAAGGCCACACCATAAGATGGCAAAAGGTAGTGGAGCATTATTAATACTGAAATGCACTCATGGCCCAAATTGCGTGTGAATAAAATGAATAGCACAATATGTCTTCCCTATTATGGCCTACATCTAACCAATTATTCTTTAAAAATATCTGCTACAGCTCTAAAACAATCCTTACTGCTGGCTCAAGCTTGTTGCCAGGTGGCGTTGCTATGGTTACAAAGACTTACCAATGAAGGGAATGGAGTCAAGTGATTCGTCCAGATTACTGGAGCAAAAGGAGGAGTCAAGTCGCTCCCCTAGTCTCCTCATGTGCATCTCCCGGCGTGCATCATTAGGCAACCAGCAGACGTCACCCACTGCTGGCTCAGGCCCATCTGTGTCATTCACAGCAAGGATGTATGAGGGGTGGCGGAGAGGTTGTGGGGTGCCCTTTCCAGTTGGAGGCTTCTCTCTAAAGACTACACCCTCCATGGGACTGGACCCATTTACTGATTGCAGCTTGAGATCCCATTGGTGTGTCCTCTGAGCTGATGACCCGCCCTGCGGCTTTTGAGAGGGCGGAGCAGAACATGATGATGACCTATGTCCAACAGCGGTCTCTTTCCCCGTTTCTGGGCTCTGCATGGTTTCAGCCCTAGTTCTGGATTGAACTGATGCAGAATTAGAAATATGATTACCAACAACAGTTCCACTTTGGTCTTTAGAGAGAGGCACTTTGGCCTGGTTTACACCATTGCGAGATCGTTCTGGAAAAAAGGTGGGTGGGATGTCCGTTCTGGAACTGTGCGGTTGAGAGCCAGCAACGCCCCTCACGCTCATGCCATACCCTGTGGGACGGTGATAAAGGACTGCCCGTGGTGGAAGAGACTGTCTACTAGGACGACTCCTCTGGTCCACTCTGCCATACAGCTGCCTGTCCAAAGCGGCCCATGGCGCACCAGAAACTAGTTCACCGTGTTCTACATAGTCTGACGAATGAACATGGGACTTCCGCATCAGACCGTCAGAGGACAGGCTACGAGGAGGCCAATCTCTGGCGTGGCCTGCTCTCTCCGCCCCACTCATCCTATCCTGTGAGGTGCTGCGTGGAGAAAGCACAGAGGGGCCCTGGTAAGCCCGGTCATGCGATGAGCTTCTGCGGTTTAACTTCTTGCCCCAGCCAGGTTGAGGTCCAGGTTGAGGTCCACAATGAGGTACACTGTGGACATTTTGGGAGGCAGCTCGCAGGCTGTCTAAACGTTCTTGAATAGTCCGACTGCAAGTGTGCAGACCCTTATTATCAATGTATTCCCGGTATGTCTGGTAAGTTCGCCAGTCAATGTTCTGATGGGTAGAAGGGAAAGTGATGGAGGCGGCAGGTGAGTAGTGTGTAGGTGGAACAGCATAAGGCTCTCCATGGTAACCTGAAGGGAACACGTCAGCTTTGCCAGGGTGGAGGTATGGTGGTCGACCACCAGACACCGTACCAGGCCTGGCTCTGATCATGATTGGATCCTGACCAGTTAGACCATAGTCCCCCCTATGACTTGGACCCATACGGCCCATGTGAACATCAGGAGGTACCACCACAGTCCGAACACTTTCATTGCACACACACACCACTGTTTGCGTCTTTGGAATTGGTGGTGGAGGTGAGGGGGGTACTGGTATCTCCACCCGGTATCCTAGATCAGATAGTACATCCCCCGGGACTGATGTCTCAGTGGCCTGGGCCATCCCCGGGGGCTTACAGTCTACTCGAGTATAACATATAGGGGGTGGCTCTGGGATATGGCGGGCATTTCCACTGTATGCGTCATGACCCTTAAGGTAGGCATCCTGGGAATAGGCCTGTGGAGGAAAAAAACTCAGGTAAATTGAAGCTTAAACACATAACATGCTTTGTACTGGTGAGAAAACTTGATATTCATGATGTGTTCCCACAAATAGTCCTCTCTGTGTGGGAGGATAGCATTACAGTTTGTGTGTGGGAGTTTGACAGGTCACATGTATGAGCAGAACTCTGGTACACCAAGTGCTGGAAAATTAGACAATATTCACAAGAATATTCAACATTGATAGTTCAGTACAACCTAAAAATACAAAGGGCAATTAACATGACTTATACAGAGCTACAAACATCTAATTATAGTTTCTGCTGTGTATAACAGTAAAACAACAGTTATCTGATCTCAGCTGGAAGTAAACAGATAAATCCTTCCCTTTAAACTGTATTATGGTGCTGGAAACCAATCAGAGGATCTGTCTCCGTTTCACACACTAAGATTCAGGTCCAAAAGGAAACACTAAGCAGTCCAAAATATTAATATTAAATAGTAATTCAGAGTAACAAGAACAGGATGTCACCGACCGTCTGGGTTACCACACGAGACCGAAGGGACACAGAAGCCAGAGGTGAACGAATGCCTTGGTTAGAAACGGCACTAAATCTGACCTCAGTAATCATTTCAAAATCTACAATCCAAGGTAAACAACTACAACACTTCAGTTAAAGTTTGAAGAGTGACAGATTGAAAAAAACAAAAACAAACAAAAAAAAAAACACAAGGTTCCATTTTGTTTGTCCTATTGTCAAAATTGACGGATTCCAAATCATGACAGCTTTTCCATTTGTTGCATCGCAAGCAAGTCTTGTACAGTGGACTTTTAACCCATCATACAGTTACATTCCTTTCATATAACTACACAAACTGAATGTGATATCAGTAGTAGGGAACTTCGCCCCTCCTTTCATGAAATGCCACAGATGGCGTGTGAAGTTACAGAGGCCAAAGTTCATCATTGGAAAGGGGAGAGGGAGAGAGAGAGAGAGAGAGAGAGAGAGAGAGAGAGAGAGAGAGAGAGAGGGATAAAAAGGGGCGAGGCAGAGCAAACATGCCTGCTGAATATAGCTTAGCACTACTTGCAAGCCTAAATCAAACAGGTCACATATTCTCTACGTTGCTACAAATGAGAAATGCAACATACTCCATGACAGTACACTAAACAAGACAGACGTTATGACAGTCAGCTGAAAATGACAAGGGACAGGATATAAGCCACCAACATGAATATGACGACATGCATGACATTTGAAAATGAAAATGAAAAAAACAAAACAACATCAATGTTGCGTTGCATTTCATCTGCTTACCAGATTAGGGATTTTCTGCAAAAACTGAAGCCATTACATCACAAACGAACCAAGGAAAAAAAATGGAGGTAGAGTAAAAGATTAACACACATCAAAGGTGACCAAAACCCCCCAAAAATCAAGCCCACATACAGGCATTTACTATCACAGTATATATTTTTGTGCAAAGCGCAAAAAATGCACAGGAGTTGCAGTGCTGCCAGTGAGGAGGGACCGTGGGAAGGGGAAGGCGAGCTGTGGGAAGACTGTTACGTTAGCGATGCCACCTGCTCGTCCTCGTCGCTCCCAGTCGAGGTGGGGGCTGAAGTGCCTGCAGCCTCCATCATGTAGTAGCAATCGGCTCTCCATCTCTCCCCTCTCTGTTCATCCGCAGGCAGATTTCTCGCCGATCACGCGCACACACACGCTCCCACCCTCCCTCCAGCTCATGCATCCACTCTCTCCCTCCCCCTGGAAAGCTGTAACCATTCACATGTCGGAGCAGATGCATGATTATACATTCAGCTCAGATGGTTCTGCTCCCCCTCCCTTATTTTCTCTCTCTCTCTCTCTCTCTCCCTCCCCTTTTCCTGATAGACAAACCTGTCCAGAACACAGAGTAGTCAGCTGACTCCAGCTGATCTAATCTAGTTTTTCCTGTCTCTTCCAGTCTCTCTTTTTTCAGTAAAATCCTCAAGTCACTTCCCACTGTAGCATCCTTACAACACCTCTTCAGATCAACTGCGTTGCTGTGACTGATCTCACCAGATCTTCACCCAGCTGAAAACCCTGTTTGGACAGGCCACATCACTGCCTTGCTACGCTGCTACATGCTCAAATAATCTCACCGTTAATCTCACAGAAGAGGGCAATGCAATGGAAAGAGTGGGTGGCCAAGTAATATTTTACTCAAAGAAATTATATTTTGCAATATAAATTTTTCGTTTTTTGCATTGTGATTTTTATTGTTGTCACAATGACCCCTTTTACACCTGTTATTAAGATGCGTTTCAGGTGATCCAATCACAAGTGGTCAGTGCTAAATACAGGTGTAAGCAGGGCCCAAATCTTTTGTGATCGTATCACAAAAACCACATATGGAGGACATTTAAAACCTGCATGTGACCACATCGCATTTGAGGTGTAAATGGACAGCAACAAAGGACCAACCTCACCTGTCAATCAAACACTGCGCTAAAACAGATTTTACATTTTGCCGGTTATGTGTGGCTTTAAAATAAAATAACTGTCCAATCAGAACAATTTTAAAAGAGATTACAAGCGGACGCAAGAGAATTTCACATAACTTCTTTAGTGAGTCTCATATCAATTCTGCTCGAAATGTTGTGCTTAGATTAACTTTTATGACTTTGCGGTTCATCATGATGCAGTAAAACACTGACAGTGACTTATAAATGTCGATATGAAATCAGTGACCTTCCCTCAGAAATCCAAAAAAGTACATTAGCAACCAGGTGTAAACAGCAATGTCTCGCCTGACCACATGTGATCAGCTCACACAAGACACATCCTTAAACCAGCTGGCTCAAGCTTGTTGCCAGGTGGTTTCTGAGTTGGTACAAAACAATGACCTGGTCATCCAGGATAGCAAAATGTTCTGAACTGGTTGACAATTCAGTCAGAATCATTCAGACAGCTCACTCAAGGACTGAATTGTTTGGAGCGGTTTCTCACTCCATACAGCAGTAACAGGATACTTAAGACAAAAACAGAGTGCACTTACAACACACAAAACTGTTTACATTAGGCCCACAAATATCCCGGCTGATTGTGACACTCCTTGACAGATGATGATCAACAATGTAAGGAAATGACAAACCAAGGAGCTGGGAAGTTGCCCAATATATTAAATAGTAGCCCAAGGTTTGAAATTAGGACCCTTATCCTGCCAAATGCGGGGGTTTTTATGAGCAGTGGCAGGTAATTTTGCTCATCTTCCCTTCACTGTGGCAGGCATCCTCTAACATGACTCGGAGTGACACATGACAAGAAATCAATTGCTGGTAGACACAAAGATACTAGATTATTATTATTTATTTTTTTTAAGAACAGACAATAGCCGTTGATGCGCGTGTCTGATTCACTGTTTGTTCAGAGGTGTGAAGCATTAGCATGTCTTGTGGAACACACGCATGTAAAGACTTCACAATTTTCCTTAAGTCATCTGAAAAATGTTTTCAAGAATATTGTCATCAATGAAAATGCTGCAAATAACCTCAGACCATTTCAAGAGGTGCTCACTAAAATTAGTTCACTTTATTTCCACAAAGCAGTTTGCACTTACCATGCATTGTGAACGCAACTCTGCAGGTTAACTGTATTAAAGAAAGTGATTAAATTAAAAAAAAATAATACAAGAACATGTCCTCCTTGAACCTAAAATTGATTTCTATTTCATTTTCTTTAGGCAGCATTAACTGTAGGCTATTAACGAAACACAATGCAAACACAAATTCAAAAAGAACAGAGTGGATATAATTTGGCAGCATTAATTGGCGAATATAAGTAAATGTATTAGGCTTACACCTAATAGGAAATCTGGTGTTTTCTATTCCTTTAAAGCACAGACTATGAGAAGTAACAAACTGTTTTATGAAATTAGAAATTTTGTGGGTTGTGTTGAACTTTTTAGAGGTAATGGTTTATTTATATCTCAATTATAATTATCATTATTATTATAATTCTTACATTAATAATTGTCTTTAGATCTTAATTTGTATTTTCCACCTGTTTCCATGGATAATTGAGTGATGGCAAATAGGGCCGTTGGAGACGATAAATGTTTGAATTTGGGGAGGTGGTTACTGGTTAAATACGATTTTACTAATCACTTCGTTATTTTAATTGCTTTTCGTTTCGTTTAATAGTGCAATTTGAATTTAGAAATATCTTTGGTTTAAGTTTTTTCAATAAATGAATTACATTTTTAAAGCAAAATAAATAAAAGCATAAATACCTATCCACTGACCTAGGCAGGAGGGTTGAGAATGTAATCAGATATTGCAATGTTTTACAATAAAAAATATGGCAAAAATGATTTCTTGCATATCGCCCAGCCCTACGGTACTCTGAACTACTGTACTGCAGTAAGACTGGTACCATTACATCTTTTTAATATTAGTATCGGCTGAAGTAATGATACTTTTGACAACCTACATGAAATCACTGTCATGACAATTAAGCATCCATTCAATAAATGTATACATCATGCTGAGTTTAATTTATTTATTTTTTTTTACCATTTAATCAGTTAAAATATAAATTTATTTTTTGCTGATTTAAACCATTTTTACAGTATTTGTTATTTAAATACAGTATAAATACTGCTTACAGTAATGACATTCTAATGAAAATAATCTTTAGAGAAAAAAAAAAAAGAAAAAGAAAAAAAAAGGGAAAATATAAATTTTCCAAAATGGCCATTATTTTTATCAAAATGTCTGAATGCAACAAAAAAATAAATATTTAATAGGCCTTAAAAAGCGTAATTTCCTTTTTTGGGGGGTGACTTAGGGTACAATGTGACCTAGACACACATCAGCCTGGCCAGTATATCAGTCTATAAATAATGAAAACCCTCTTTGGAGTGACTACTCACAACTCATTTTCAGTAAGCAATGTAATAAGACTTCCAACTTGAGTGTCATACTGTCGTAAGTTTAAGATTTCAGCTCCAAATCACAAGCAGCAGGAGAGGGGAGGGGATGTCAATTGGAATATAAATGCAAATCTTAAAATATTTTACTTGCCGTAACATTGTGTGATTTCATTCTTAATAACATGCAATTAACATGCCTTCAATATTCAAACTGCATGAGAATTATTTCATTAATGTATTTTTTCATACATAAGGATAATTGGTTTTACTGTAGTCTGTACATGAAACAGCAGAGGCACTTTGAGAATTGCCTTTGCCTGCTGCCAGAGAGAGTTCAAACGATGTATTGCAAAGTAAATGGCACGCATTAAAAGTTAATCTAAAGGGCAAACAAATGAGTGGAGGAATGAGTCAAAGGGTGGACAAAATTAGAGAGTACTAAAAAGACTTTTAAATGAAATTGAGAAACACTTCATTTTAAAGTCTTTTCATTGCTCTTTTATTTCGTCCACACTTTGACTCAGCTCTGCGAGAACATGGAGTCCTGCATTTATTTGTTTGCTCTTTAGATTAACTTTTATTGCATGCCATTTACTGTTGTAAGCACGGTGACTATTCACACAAAAAAAGTTAGAACATCAGTGATCTGAATGAATAAGTAAAAAAAAAAAAAAAAACATTCTGTCAACAGGAACATTTAACCTTGTGCAACCCCGCGTCCTCGTGCGTGGACTGTGTGTTTCGTCTTCACTATACGCAATGCATAATTTCATTTCATTTAAACCAACTGATCTCAGTTCAGGACACTCTGGGCTGTCAGTAAAGGGTTAAACTTTCAACACACTGAGTCATGTGACAAAACAACATGGTGCCGATCTCAGCGGAGTTTGTCTTTGGGAGAAATGGCAACATAACTACATCTAACACGATTTTTACATTGAAACCTGGTTGACGTCAAGCTGATGTTTATCGCACTCAGCTGCATTTTCATCACAAACGCCAATTGTAATCCATAGTAATTCAGTCAAAAGCATTTTTTTCCTACTATGTATGGCCTATACTAAATATAAAATACAGATTGAAATTCATTTTAAAATAAATTGCATGACAGATGACTAAAGCAAGCACCTGTTGTGCTTCCTCTTTTGCAAGCCATTCTCATTCTGTGGCTGCATTGCTTGTGAGGTTTGCCACCTATTGCTGTGGCTCGTAAAACATATACTTCAAGCCTGAATTGCTTGTATGGTAGGAAAATCTGTACTTTTCTTACAGAATTCATGTAAGCGTCAGGGGGCATGATTAATTGCATAAACATGTTATTATTTTATACTGTATAATCACACTAAATTTATGCTTTATATCAACAGCCCGAATAAATACACAATCACGCACTTTCACAAGATAAAGTTACTACTCCATGAATCGCTTCCTAAGGGCGTTTTCACACCTGACTCATTTGTTTCAGAACCTGGTGCGTTTTCTCCCCTGGTTCGGTTTGTATAGGCATATATGAGCATGGCCATCGCACTCAGATCCGCACCAAATCAATCAGTCCGAGACCACCTGGACAGAGAATAAATCTGTAGGTCAGCTCGTCACTTTTATTCATCATCAAAATGCAGATACAGTCTTTTGTCGACTACATTAGATATACACTGATGAGCCAAAACATTATGACCACCTGCCTAATATGATGTAGGTCATCTGCGTGCTGCCAAATCAGTGCCGACCCGCCAAGGCATGGACTCTACAAAACCCCTGAAGGTGTCCTGTGGTATCTGGCACCTAAACATTTGCAGAAGATCCTTCAAGTCCTGTAAGTTGCAAGGGGGAACAGCCATGGATTGGACTTGTTGGTCCAGCACATCCCACAGATGCTCAATCGGATTGAGATCTGGGGAGTTTGGAGGCCAGGGTAACACCTTGAAATCTTCATGTTTCTCAAACCATTCCCAAACAATGTTTGCAGTGTGGCTGTGGTCATAATGTTTTGGCTCATCAGTTTAGGTTGATCTTCACGATCGCTTCTCTCTTTTGGATAGCGGCAGAACAGACAGAGGAAGGACGGTGTCAGCACGGCGTCAGCAACTTTTTGACAGAAAAAAACATGGCTTCACTCTTTGTGTGTGTGTGTGTGTGTGTGCGCGCGCGCAAGCATGAGCAGGCGTGAGAGGGAGAGAAAGAGAGCTCTGTGGCCATAAGAACAAGTACTTTTCAATGCAGAAATAAAGTAAAACTAACTAATGATGAATAAAATTAACCACAATGGAAATTTTACAGTTTTGGTCCATTTTAAAATATAACCTTGTGAAAGCGAACCCAACCATGAAGAAAATGCAACACTGTAACTATTTTAGCCCCTGTTTCAGAACAAATCAAGCAAGCTTCAGGTCTGAAATCACAATTTGCTTTCACAAATTGTTTGGAGTGCACTAGTGTGGCGCCGACTTTACAGGACCTTCAAAAGATTGTGTTGTGTGCTGAAATGTAATACTTACAGTTAGGGGTTTATTGAAATCCCCAACACTAAGAACGCACAATTTCAATTGTGATGCTTGCCAAAGTAACGACTAGTCAAAGTAGACAAAGACTGAACAAATGTTCAGTCAATACGTTCGGTTGTTGAAGACATCCTGATCTGATATTAATGTCCTTCTTCAGTAGGGGTGTCCTAGATTCAGACTGAGAGAGAGCTAGAGCAGTGGTGTGAATGGTGTTTTTAAGACAAAATGCAAACCTAAAAGTACCTGATTGCATGACAGAAGCAGAAAACATTATCCCTGTTAAAGGAATAGTTCAGCCAAAATGGAAATTCACCCATGTTGTTCCGAATGAATTCCTTACTTCCGTGGAAAACAAAAGGAGACCTCTGAGGCAAACAGTCACCACGGAGATCTTTTGGCGGAGGCCCGTCGTTCGGATGAGATGTTAAACAGTGGTCCTGACTCTCTGTTGTCATTAAAATCCCAGGGCACTTCTCGTAAAAGAGTAGGCGTATAACTGGCCAAATTCCCTACATTGGCCCTTCTCAATCATGACCTCCTAATAATCTCCACCCATTAATTGGCTGTATCACTCTACTCTCCACCAACAGCTGGTGTATGGTGAGCATACTGGAGCACTATGGCTGCTGTTGCATTATCCAGGTGGATGCCTGCACACTGGTGGTGGTTGAGGAGAGTCCCCTGTTCACAATGTAAAGGTCTTTGAGTGTAGTGTAAGAAAAGAGCTATATAAGTGTAACATTCACTCACTGTCAACTGTCATTGTATGGAATAAAGATGTAATGAAAGTGAATTGGGACTGATAAGGCTAACATGCTGCTTAACATCTCGTATTGCGTTTCACAGAAGTAGTTTGTCACGGTGAGAAAATGATGACAATTTTCATTTTTGGGTGAACTTAAACGGCCATATTTTATATTAATCTTAAATAGTTGTCGCTAGATCAGAAGTCAATTGCAGCTGAAAGGATCAGTTGTATCTGAGCTGTATGCGTGTGAGAGCTAGCCCATGTGCCAGGCCCCAGCTGGCATCCCTCTCCCAGCTGAGCGGCTGCTTCAACACAAACAGCCTTTCATTTAGCGAGAGCTTCCATCATGCCCTTCACCTCTACCAGCTCTGAAGCTCCATTATACTAGAGCATAAACAAAACTCAAAGCAATCAAGTTTATAACTTCCCATCAAAGTACAGCATGTTCAAAGTTCACAACAGCAGCTCAAATGAAGAACCCAAACAGATCAGAGGAGTTCTTGATTAACACTACAGCATATCTGGAACACATCAAGTTTATTTGAATGAGTCAAAAAAAATCCCAGAAACAGCATTCAACATGGAAATGTGAGTGTAATGGAAAGTGTTGTGGAGAACACAGGACAGATGAAGTGAATACTGAACTACAGTTGTGTGCAATTGGGGGCAGCTGTAATGGTGTGATAGTCTGAGGCTTACTGAAGAAGGACAGACTGCAGTGTCCTGGTTAGCAGCCCCAGATACTGCAGATATCGCCTATTTCCTCTGAAACGGGTCAGAACCTTTATTTCCATCAGTGCAAATAGAACAAATGCCACCAAATACACACTGGAAATATACAGCGTCTGAAGACCTCATTAGAACAATGCATTCAGAACCTTTCTACCAGTTTTACTTAAAAGGTGCATGAAGTAACACCTAGTCAATGTCCTAACTAGATGTGATGTGAAAAATTCTTTTGAAAGTGACAATTGTGATGAAAGTGAAAATGCTATGAGATGTGACATGATCATAGCCATCCAAGAACATTTTTGATGTGGCTATATAGAACAGGTTTAGCACCACGCCGCAGAAATAGAAATCAAGTGGCCGACAAACAGTCCTCTCCACTCGTTGCATGTCACTGTTATGGCTGGTTAAGGCAAAAAGAGATGAATCGGCCAAACATCTATCGGCCAAATTTTTTTATCAGCTAATAAACCCATTATCTGCACTATCTGATGTAAATCAGTGTCGATTATTTCAAGAAGTACCATTACAACTTTTAACTAATTTGATTACTCACATAAAAGCTTGACACAGTGAAAAGCTATTTCAGCTACAAAGGGACAAGCTTCATCATTCAGAATCCAGTCAATCCAGGTCAAGAATGTCAATGTGAGTTAATAATGTGCTTTTTATTTATAACTGAAACCAGTTACTCTGAAACATGAAGAAATGTAGAGACATAGAGAATTAAGTTATTATTTAAATAAGGGGTCTACCGATTATCGGCCTGGCCGATGGATCCGATATTCATAATTTTTGTTGCCAATAAATTTTAAAATGCGCTCCATTGGCTCTGATGTCACTGCCTCTCTCTGAAAGTTTGCTGCTTGTAGTTTGGTTCAATGTCCCACCCACAGTATTATCGGACTGGTTATATGTAGGGCTGGGCGATATGGCTTCAGAATTTATCTCTAAATTTTTCAACAAATTGACGATATTTGATATATATCTCGATAATTATGTTTTTGCTCTGAAATAGCATACGTTTTTTTTTTTTTTTTTTAAATCAGAGGAACCATCATTTCATCTAAACAGCCACTGTAGCCACGTACAATATATATTTCAAAAGGTATTAAATTAAAAAAATCAATTTAAAAATGATGAAGGCATGTTTCCCCCAGTTTTTCACTAAATTAACCCATGGGAAAGTAAAATGTAATCATTTCCATTGACTTGCATGTTTATACATATATTTAACATACAATCATATATGGAAGCTTAATAAAAATCATATTTATCTTCATATATTTTTACTAAAACATTTTTCTTTGTGAATGAACAAAGGTGTGCAAAAACTACTTCACTTATTTTTTTGGAAACCAGATGAATATTGCATAGTACTAAATTATTACTGTGGAACCCAGTCAAGTTTACTATTATAATATAATAATGAATTAATATTTTCAGGATAAGATTTGTTAAAGATAAATTTATATATATATAACTGTCCCATTTACTTCACCCTAAACTGGGTTTTTTATTTCGACACTGCCGGTGCAGTCGTGTTTATTTCACCTTCACCAGGATCTTTTATTATGAAACGGGAAGTGCAAAGTTTGTTTGACAGTTACGAGTTTCGCATCTTGTGAACCACTTTCAAACTCTCCTTTACTGTTCAGCATTTATAGATTTGTATAATAACTTTGTAGCGGTTACTAATGTTTGGAATTGCGTGAATGCTTGAACCTGCAGTACTTCACAATGCAGGTGAACTGCGCTAAAAACACTAGCCCATGAGCCTTGCCGACCCCGCACATGCACACAGATCAGCATGTCGCCAGTTCATTCTGAAGAGCACACAGACCATGTTTATCTGTCTTTAATCGCAGCCTTTAGCAGTTAAACAATCACATATGATCATATCTCAATTTTGAAGTTATTTTGATTAATTATACAGCCCTGAAGGATCATGAAATTAGTCTACTGATGCTCTCTATGAAACTTAATGGGCAAATAAAAGGCTCATTAAATAAACTGCGATATTCACGATATTGTTGAATTTTACATAGTCAGCAAAATCATCGCGATTATATTGTGGGTATTCGATATGTCGCCCAGCCCTAGTTATATGTAACAAGTAAATGGCCAATCAACACTGAACTCCATATTCGTGCGGGAGAGGTGGGAAAGAGGAAAGATGAATCACTGCGAGGACAGGCTGTTTTCAAAAGGTAAGAACGCAGATACTGAAGTTGCGATAAACATCACAATACTATATGCCAGCGGTCACCAATTAGCGGACCACTAAAGTGTAGAAACGGTGAGATGGGGCAACCGTTGTCATGATGTCTGATTTAACAGAGTTCTCGTCTATATGAGTTGGTGCTTTTACATGTTCTAGCTGATGATGGCATTGATAGTGGTAGCTAGCTAGCTAACCAACGTTAGAAGGTTTAGCAAACGTAACATCAGCTTTGCTAGCGTTAAATCTTTCACCTCCGTTGTGAATAAAATCCCATTGCCCTTTTTGCACTTGATTAAACGGGCTAGCCAGCAAGCTACATGAAGAGTGTCAACTCCAATAACGTTGATTCTTGTTGATATGTTAATACATAACATTCTGTTATGAGCCATTTATTTCATTATTTTTATATATTTAAAATTTCAGTTAAAAAAAAAAAAAAAAAAAAGTGTGAGGCGACCCCTCCACTTTATTTTAGGAAAAAATAATGTTGATATGTCGTTTCCCAATATTTTTGAAAAGATAATACTGAAATGGTTTGTTTTGCAGTATTACATTAAACACATTCATAGGCATTTAAAGGACGTTTTGTGTTGGAATTTGTGTTGAGTAAATTGACACTAAAATGTTCCTTTTTACACCAAATGTATATCGGCCCAAAATATCGGTTATCGGTCTCATTGATTATTAATAACCGGTATCGGTATCAGCCCTGAAAAAACCATATCGGTCAATCCCTAATTTAAATTTCTTTCAAAGTTGTGTAATTTATCTCTGATTTGAAACATGGTAGCATAAAAAGCAGAAACACCAAACTATCGGTATCAGTGTACAGTACTTCCCTAACAAAAACAGTTTTTCAGTGGCCTAATACAAGCAGTTTTACTCAATATAAGGGTGGTGCCCCCTCTTCAGGGCTGTCATGAACATTTCACATGACCAGCCGAAAACAAATGCACCTGCAAATAGGGTATTTCTGCAATGGCATTGGCAGTACTGCATCTGCTTCAACAGGTGACTGTATAAAGTCGTTTCTGCCAGCAGAACAAACCAAAAAATACTAAAGGGATAGTTCACCTACAAATGAAGATTATCTCATTATTTACTCACCCTCATGACGTCCCAGGTGTGTATGACTTTCTTTCTTCACCAGAACACATTTAAAGAAAACATATTAGCTCAGTCAGTCCCTAAAATGCAAGTGAATGGAGATTTCTCTTTTGAAGCTTCAAAAATCAGACAGTCAGCATAAACTTCATCCATACGAAACCAGCTGTTAAATAAATGTCTTAAAAAGCGACACGATCGCTTTTAGTGCGAAAAAGATAAATATTTAAGTACTTTTTTAAACTCTAAATCATGCTTCCGGTCGGCATTAGCTTGTCAAACAATTGAGAACTGACGCATGTGCGTCACAGCCGGAAGAGCAGCACTGTTCACAAGTGAGGAGGAACGCTGTACAGTAGCTTGATTGATTTTGGTTTATATCCATTATTATCTGTTTCTTTACTCACAGTGCTGCGTTTGTGTGCTTATCCTGGAGGTCTCAACCGAGTGGAGAACGTGAGATTACCTCTGTATCCATGGCAACGCGAATACATCACAAGAGAGTCCATTTGGACTCCACCCTCTCCTGAAGTGTTGGACTGTAGTTAAAAAGCACTTAAATATTGATATTTTTTGCACCAAAAGTGATTGTATCGCTTTAGAAGACATTAATTTAACCTCTGGAGTCGTATCGATGACGTTTATGCTGACTGTCTGTGATTTCTGGAGCTTCAAAAGATAAATCTCCATTCACTTGCATTTTAAGGACCTAATGAGCCGAGACATTTTTGTGTATGGTTGTATGTATAAAGCCGCTTAGATTAAAATTTTAGTCTTAAGTGTGTAATTATTCTAAGAATGATGTAATTTTCCTCTTATTCCTAGACAAAAGAATAAGTGTGATTCATAAAAGTTTATAAGTGTTAAGACTTGGTCTCAGCTCCTTAATTGTTTAAGAGTGCTGGAGAGGTATCCTAACCTAGTTAAGAGCAGCATGATGACTTTGTTCCGCAGAGACAACACACACTACAACAAAAAAATAATGTGCTGGACTTATGATAGTGGAATTTAGGCAAATGCGTTTCATAGTTAAGTGAAATGAAATCCATCAATATATTCTGTTTAATTGAAGCACATTTTTTCATTTATTAATTTAATGAATACATTGAAACTCATTGTTGAGAATTAAACATTTGAAAAATTTGATGGGCTACATGCTGAAGCTTTCAGAGGGCTGCAACAACTGATTAACTGGTTAACTAATTAATAAAATCTAAATATCACTAAAATGATAAAATTGAATGATGGAAAATGATCAATAATGAATACAATTATAATTAGTTGAAGATCTTTGCACTAGCATTACAACCTGTCAGTGACACCACTTTTCAGTTGTGATAACGTGTTTCTATGGGGAAAAAAAGACAGTTGAAAAATGGTACAGAGCTGCATCTGAAGAGAGCCCAACCAAGCACTATACAACAATCAGCCACAACATTAAACCCACCTGCCTAATATTGTGTAGCTCCCCACCTTGTGCCGCCAAAACAGTGTCAACCCGCATCCCTGAATAGCTTTCTGAGATGCTATTCTTCTCACCACAACTGTACAGAGTGGTTATCTGAGATACCGTAGACTTTGTCAGTTCGAACCAATAATATTAGGCAGGTGGTTTTAATGTTTTGGCTGATCGGTGTATAAAAAAGTTTAATAAGATCATAGTTTAGTGTGGAGTGTCAGGTGCTTTAACAGATTACTTCTGCAGTTTAATGTGCTTGAGATATGTTTAACCCCAGCTCATATAACTTACATTTTATTGATTTATTCTTATTTGTAAATATTATAAACTCAAAGTCATACAAGTTTCAATTCACATTTTGCAACTTGTCCAAAATAGCAAGCGAGTCCTTATTACTTCATAAAAAAATTAATTATAATAAAATAAAAACAGGCTTACTTCATGGAGTGAAATAACCAAACGGAGTGTCACAATAAATTTGTTGAACGCCAAATTAATCACTAAATTGAACTGTGTTTAACTGAAATCTTATATGTAACTGTAATGGGATTATAATAATTTGGTTTATTATTTCATTTCATAATTTAAATTGTCATTCTATTTATATTTCTATATATATTCCTTTATATTTACATAGATTGTTGTAGCCTTCAATTTGCACATTGTTTGAGGACAACATCCGGCAAGATGTGGAATAATGTTTTTAAAACACAGGAAATAAAATTTGGCTCTCTCGTTTGATTAATCAAAGAATTAATCCACAGAAAATAACCTATTATCAAAATATTGTTTTATAATGTGTTGTATTAAATCATGAGTGATTTAATGATGTCATACCAGCTGGGAAATATTACCCTTGCAGACTCACTATTGGCTGATTCAGTGTTTGAGGGCAGCCATTTTGAGTAGACGTCACCTCAGACAGCACCTAAGAATCAGTCTTAGACTTTGCTGAAAGTTGCATTTATCATCTTTATAAAAAGCTCCTACTCTTACACAAGTCCTACTTTTTGCTAAGATTTTCTGACAGTTAATTCAAAGCTTAAGACTATTCTTAGGAGTGTTTCTGAGAAGTTTTATGCATGCGGCCCCTGGTGAGGAAAGTCATACACACCTGGGATATCATGAGGGTGAGTAAATAATGAGAGAACTAGAAAGCATGATCCACCCCTAGTGTGTTCCTTTATTTGTCTAACTATTTTGGTTACTCTGATTAATAGTAGTAGTTGAGTTTTATACTCAAAGCTTTTATATCCATTCCAAATTCTACAGAAAATATGACAAAAAGACTACATCTGGGCCTGCTTTAGAAGAAACTGTGGACAAATATACAATAACAATAAAACCTTACCAGCTGTAGTATATCTTCATCTTTTGGCATCACACACAATTCCAGAAATGTATGACTAGAAGGGTAGAAAAAATAAATAGTTTAGGCCATAATCAGACATTTATCACTATACACTTAATTTAACAATCACAACATGCTCTCACCTGTTCTGGATGAGCTCAATGACTTGTGAGTATGTCTTCCCAATTATGCTCTCGCCGTTCACTTTCACTATTCTGTCTCCTGTTGACAGACAGTTCAATTATCAGACCTCGAGAAGCAAAACAAAATGCACAATATATTTTTGAAGTGATGGTACAATTACCGGTGCAGAGTCCAGCGCTGTGAGCGGGCGCTCCCTCTTTGACCTGCTTCACAAAGATTGTGTCCATGGGCTCTAGTCTGTTCCGCGGTCTTCCTGGAAACAACAAAAGCAGCATTGTCACGAGTGGCCCAGATCACAACAAACCGGAGCCGGGAAGAACCGAGTGGTCACAAGATCAAGCCACTGTAAATATTTTTATCATGCCAGCTCAAACCTAAACGCTTAACCCATTGATGCAATGGAAATGCTGTGGCTTCCTCTGGAAGTGACCCATCTAGAAGTGATCCAACATTTAAAGTGACAACTGTCACCCCCTTAGGGAGTGCCATACTTGGCATCACTCAGATATAATCTGTCAGCACACAGCTCACAGCTCCAACAATGAACAACTAACACTGCAGATTCCCTGAGGATCACAGCTATGACACATTAAGGCAGCGTCCTATGTCTACTTGTACTGAAAGGCACAAGCACTCTATGAAGGCCCAATACCAAAGACAGGGCAGGTGATCGCCTCTCCTAGCGACTAATCTGTGACCTTGCCACATCTCTGAACGAGACCATGGCAGCATAACATCTAAACTTAGGCTTTATTTATACTGCACCCAACTGACCCTTTGCCAAGCCCTGCCATAAATGTTTACTGACCAATTCTATTTTGGTAACTGTTGCTGTCAGCCATTTTCATCTAACAAGTGTTTGCTTTTTCTAAGGAGAGTCTATGGGAGTCTTGTGTGTTTGAGAAGTTTTAAGAGGAATTTTATAGAAATTATAAAGAAATATGGAAAAAACGTTGTTGCCGGATCACTTATAAAAAGTGACATGAGATACCCAGGGTCTTTAATGATCCGCTGCTACAACCAAAGCGCTGCTTGTTCACTGTCGAATATCAAATCCTCTGCTGTGGGTAATGTTCCCGTTATTATGCTTAATCATAATTGTTTGTTGTGATGGCAGTTGTCGCTTGTGTGGACTTTTCAGACTGTCCCTTATCAAACCTGCAACATTATTACAATGTGTGGACTTTTAGACGGTCCCTATCCAAAATTAGGCAACAGTTACAGCGAATATTAGGGTTAAATTAACGATCTTGAATGATTTCACCGTTATACCATCTCGCCAGCTTAAAATACGGGACAAATCGTGTCCCATATTGATTCAATACGGGACGTGACTTTTTATCTTTAAAAATTGGACGATCCTATATCCCCCACTGGCTCAGCTGAGTTATTTTCCATGGCAACATGGAATGTAAACCAAAGTTAGCCTAGGGGTGTGCTGTCTTACATTTTGGTCAAGTTGACAAGTTTTTATGCAACTGACTGAAAACTTTAAGACCAACATTTTAGACAACTAACTAGTAAGACTAGTCTAAAACAGTTTTATGCAACCGGCCCCTAATCACAAAAAGTTTTAGACCCCATTTAGACCTGCATTTAGTGCTGACCACATGTGATCGGATCACCAAAATGCATCTTAATTCCAGGTGTAAACAGGGTTTATATGTCGCTCCACCACAATATTTATAATCTAACAGCTGTGCACTTCTGAATGCATGTGACTTCAAGCGCTCCGGTCATTTAAAGCAAGTCATCTGTGTCCAGGATGCACAAAAGCAGTTTTATGGCACTCTGTATTGGAGTTTTTCCATGTTTCTTACTTTAATAGTTTTGAAGGATAAGAGGTTATAGTTAATTAGCCTATTTATTTGTTGAATATCCATTATTTACCTTGTTAGACTGCTGTGCTTAGCATCCATATCCTTATTTAACACATCTGATTGGGTAACATGGACATAATGCAGCCTAATTATACATCCTTAACACTGACTAGTCGACTAATAGCTCAGACAATGCACCAACTGGTCGATTGGTAGTTTTGCACATCCCCACCTTTACCTGCAGATTCTCTATTCCAGAGTGAAACAATTGTCATTTCAGAAAAAACTGTCCTTCAATGGTTAACACATATATCAACACATCAAATCACAATACTTACAGAATCGCAATACTTAAAACCTTAATACATATCGAATCGGCAAGTAAATATCGCTGTACTATTGACTAGGGAGGTCTGTGGCAATTCCCAGCTCAGACACTGTCAGCAGTTCTGTTCACTTATACTAATGTTATTAGGTGTATAATCACAATCAAATGAAGCTTTTTTCAGGCAAATGTAGCCCATGTAAGAACGATTTCCTTTAGTTTTTGAGAATGTTTCCCAAAAACCATGTCGTTCATGGCAATCTCCAATTTATTTCTATGCGAAGTTACATCATTAGAGGTTAGCGAAGGGACAATTAAACAGCTCACTACATTGCAAATAAATCTCTCGTATATGCAACCAAATTTCACGAAACTCAACTAAAAAAAACGTCCTGTTAGTAAGCCATTGGCTAGTAAATATTACAATTTTACTCGCCGGTAATTAAGTAGTGCAGCTGCGAAGAACAATAGCACCGAGATTCTTTCACTGCGTGGTGTCTCATGAGTGAGCAGTCTTAAATAAATTTACCATTTAAGTTTAATTAATGTGCAAATATCAAAATATTTTAAGGGGCAATAATACATTATTAAATATTTTAACTTCAAAAACAGTCAATTTTGCAGCATCTGTGCAGAGATTTGGTAAAAACCTGTGCAAAGCCCTGCCCCATAAGGTTTTTTGTTTTTACTTTTGATAAAGCAATGTTATATGTGGAATTTGGTTTTCATTATTAGATTTCAACCTTGTGAATATTTTGTAAACAAGGTGCATGAATTTCAAATGGTGACAACAGCTTGTAACATTATTAAAAATGCAATTTCATCACATCATATAAATTGATAAAAACAAAATGTACATTTTTACAAAGCTAAAACAAGATTAAAATGAAATGTGAAATATAAAAAAAATATACACATACTATAGCGCATGGAGATATATATATATCTATAGATAGATAGATAGATAGATAGATATATATATAGATATATATATAGATATATATATAGATATATATATAGATATATATATATATATATATATATATATATATATATATACACACACACACACACACACACACACAAAGTACTGTGCAGAAGTCTTCACAAGATGCTTCACAAAACATTTGTCTTAAGATGATTATTTATATTTTCAGCTTTAGTGTGTCAATAGGAAATATACATTTTACAGAATAGAAGAACAGGGAGCCCTGCAACAGATGGCATGGTCCCCACAGAGCCCCCCCATTGAATATTGAGTCAGTCTGGGATCACAACAAGAGACAGAAGCAATTGAAGAACTGTGGCAAATTCTCCAAAAAGCTTGGAACATCCTATCTGCCAACAACCAAGAAAAACTGTATCCAAAAAACTATTCAAAATCTGATCTGACTGTGAAGGCTGAAACATTTCCAAAAATCTGACTTTAAATGGATTAAATATAGTTAATTGGTTTTGGTATGTACAAATTGTATGTGCTTTTTTTGTAAGACTTCAAACAACTAGACAGATTTCTGCTAAATCTGCCAAACCATCTGTGAGAAGCCTTAAAAGCCACTCAAGCATACTCAGCATTCAGAATGATACGGACACAAACAATACCACTTAGGCCTGGCGTACAGATGCTTCAGTTGGTTCTAGACTTTTGCAGAAATGTAAAACTGAGCCCACATTAAAAGAAGTCTAAAGTAAAAGTAAATAAAAGGATGTAGTGGTGTTGTGGGTGTGAAGGGGAATGTGCTATAAAAGAAAAAAAAAATTTAAATGCCTAATTTAAGTATGAGAGCAGCTGGAAACAAGCTGAAAGTGTAAGAGGGGGAGGAGGGTTAATGTAGTTAGCCTTTAGGAAAGCCTGTCTGTTTGTTTTAAAAACTGTATTCACATTTTTATAGGTGGGAGCGGAGTAGAAAATTAGAATACTTCTGCTATTGCATAATGAGCTTTAGAGGGTGAATCTTCCTCATTAAACTGTAATGGCTCTAGTGCTACAACAGGTAATGATTGCTTGTTTGTAAAGCGTTTGCTTGAGATTTGCCTATGGAGATTGCAGCACGAAAGCTGCAATGCTTCAAAGCCTGTGCCATTATATTCATATTTAGTTTGTGTAAAACATAGTGTAGGTGTTTAATATAAATCTCAGAGCAAATACACAGATTGTAACTAAACAGATCATAAGTAGCAAAGTCTATGTAGTTTAAGGTAGTATATGCATTATTTATAATGAATTATAAAGAAGAGGAAGTAAAAACAATTAACACATTACAAAGGGGGGGGGGGTTGGGATATGTTTAGAATGGAATAATGCATACTTTGCACAGTATACAAGAAATAAAAACATTGGTTTTAGATTTACATTTGTCTAATAATGATCCTGATCAAATAATGAGTCCTGGAAAATGATTGATAAATATCACAAAGTTGTGGATTGAAGTATTTCTTGCAGTCTGCCATGTAGTATCAAGCATATTTTTCCAATGTAGTAGGTCATCTAGGTATTCCATTCTGTGTATACAGAAAAATAGCATACTATGCAGATTATACATTAGGGTTGCCATGGTGTACGGTGTAACCGGTTTTACTCGGTACAAGGGATAACACCAGTGTGAAATTTTATACCGGGTAATTTTATACTTCCAATATCTATACAATAGCCTAACGAATAGAATAGTCTTAAATAAAGAATAGTTGCCTAATGAAGAGTTTGCAGCCCGTGATCAATGAACCTAAATAACGCATTGAAAGCCAGATGTTCTTTACCAACGTATCAAATTACACAGGCAGCAAAGCAAGCGCACTGACAGAAGACGTTTAATTGCAGGTGGTGAATATAATGTGCATGGTGAGTAACTGCAAGACATCTTGTATTCGGAATGACACAAGAAATGCTGTTAAACACAAGGACACGCGCTTGAAGAAACACACTATTTTATTTTTAAGAACAGATGACAGAAAAGCCGACTATGTGCATGTTTGACTCACTGTTTGTTCGTTGGCATTGTTCACAGGGTCACTTTATATACACACTACACATCTGTGATTAAATCATAAAATAATACAAAAACACGTTCACCTCGAACCATGATTTATATTTCAGTGATTACCATCATAACTATTATGTTTACATTTATAATTTGTATAAATTTATAGTTTTTAGATCTTAATTTGTATTAGATATTTTTCACCTGTTGTCATGGACAGATACTTGCGTGTCGGTAAATGTAATATTTCTTTAATACATCTTGACAATGTAATAGGATATTGTGATTTTTTTTTTTATATATATAAATATTGTGAACATATTTCTTGCATATCACCCAGGCATAGGAAGGAACAAAAATTATACCACACATATTCAAAGTCATTACCCTTCCGAAGCAGCTAAACTGGGATGAAAGTTAATAAAACACCAACATTAAACCCGCCAACAACCCACAATATGTGATGTATTTGCCCGGACAACGGAATACCCGACCGGTAGTCCATGATGGAGAGAATGCACAGATGAAGTAGGTTCATTGCCAAAGAGAAGTTGCCCTTCATAACTGTTGAAAAGCCATATAAAAAAATAAAAAAATTTGAACACATTTTTTTCTCCCCTTTTCTCCACAATTTGGAATGCCCAATTCCCAATGTGCTCTAAGTCCTCGTGGTGACGTAGTGACTCGCCTCAATCAGGGTGGCAGAGGAACGAATCTCAGTTGCCTTTGTCAATCCGTGCATCTTATCATGTGGCTTTAACGTTACCACGGAGAGGCAGCACGTGGGGAGGCTTCACGCTATTCTACGTGGAATCCACGCATAACTCACCACATGCCCCACCGAGAGCGAGAATCACATTATAGCGACCACGAGGAGGTTAACCCAACGTGACTCTACCCACCCTAGCAACCGGGCCAACTGGCAACAAGCTGCCTTGCATAATTGTGTAGGCTATTGCTTAACTAAAATTACCCCATAGTACCACCAGCGGCAATACCGGTGTTAGTCGGTTTGAACGTCAACACCGCACCGGTGTCAAAACTATGATATCGTGGCAAGTCTAGTATGCATACTATTTACTGTAGAAATAGTAAGAGTAGTATGCTAGCACTGCTTCTCTAGTGATGTTATCATCCGGAAAGATTTAAGGCGCCCTAGTGTCAGTTTTTCATAACATTTACCCAATGAAATGAAAAAAAAAAAAATGCTCACAGTACTGCAATATTTACATATTTTGCTCGGAAATTGAATATGAACAGTATAAAAAAGATTTTTTTTAAATGGGTAACGTATAATCACAGTAAATTTTTATCAGATTAAATAGATCAGTGTAAATTCAACACTGATCGATGGTGTTCGCAATGGCCAACACATGGGAGTTCACCAGTGATGGCAAATATAAGCCAGTGGAAAACATCCATAAACTAATTACTGTAAAATTTAGCACATGGAACAATGTATTTTTATTCAGTATATCATTCTTATATTTTCCAAAGCAATCCAAATACTCTGGATCATACACATGGGTAAACACAAACATAGAGTTGAAGTCAGAAGTTTACATACACTTAGGTTGAAGTCATTAAAACTCATTTTTTAACCACTCCACATATTTTATATTAGCAAACTATATCTACTTTGTGCATGACATGAGTCATTTTTCCAAACATTATTTAGAGACAGATTTTTTCACTTTTAATTGACTAATCACAATTCCAGTGGGACAGAATTTTACATACACTAAGTTAACTGTGCATTTAAGCAGCTTGGATAATTTCAGAAAATGATTTCAAGCCTTTAGGCAATTAGCCATTTAGCTTCTGATAGGCTAATTGGCGTCAATTGGAGGTGTACCTATGGAGGTATTTTAAAGCCTTCCTTCAAATTCAGTGTCTCTTTGCTTGACATCGTGGGAAAATCAAAAGATGAAAAAAAAAAAAAAAAAAAAAGAATATTGTGGACCTCCACAAGTCTGGTTCATCCTTGGGAGCAATTTCCAAATGCCTGAAGGTACCACGTTTATCTGTACAAACAATAGTACACAAGTATAAACACCATGGGACCACGCAGCCTCAGGAAGGAGACGCATTCTGTCTCCTAGAGATGAATGTAGTTTGGTGCGAAGTGCAAATCAATCCCAAAACAACAGCAAAGGACCTTGTGAAGATGCTGGAGGAAACAGGTAGACAAGTATCTATATCCACAGTAAAACTGTGTCGACATTACCTGAAAGGCTGCTCAGTAAGGAAGAAGCCACTGCTCCAAAACGATTAAATGTCAGGAATTGTGAAAAACTGAGTTTAAATGTATTTGGCATTAAGGTGCATGTAAACTTCTGACTTTAACTGTACCTCCTGCTACCCAGTTACCACCCTGGCTCTCCCTGCCTTTATCACCCTCATTACCATCCTTATCCTCTACCAAGTTCCCACTTGCCCTGCCACTTTCCCTGACCTAAGCCCCATTCTAGTTCCATCCAGCACCTAACTCCTTTGTGGTCCCTTCCTCATTCCTGGGTCTGATCCCTTGTCGGTTACCATTCCCTCACCTAGTCTGTCCTGTTTTCCTGGCCGTCTACCAAAACTATCGTGGTTCCCTAAGTTTCCACCCAGTCTATCCTGTTTCCCGGGCCATCCTCCTGACCTATCCTGGCTCCTCAATTGTCCACACTGTCTGCCCTGGTTTCCTGGCCGTCTGCCTGACCTAACCTGGCTCCCTTAGAGTCCGCCCAGTCTGTCTGGGTGCCCTGGCCACCTTCCTAGTGCCCCTACCCACCCACCCTTGGTCGTTCCATCCTATCCTGCCCAGGTTGGACGCCATGAGGTCATCCATGGAGGGTACTGTCACAGTCTGGGCAGGACCGTCCCTTCTGACTGTCTTGTCATGTGTTGGTGTGTGTGTGTCTGTGTTTTCCTCTCTCTCTGTTGTGTGTTTTGCAGGTGCCACGTGGAGAACGTCAGCTCTGTTGCCAGGACGACGGATTGTTTCTCCACCCAGCTCGTCACCAATGGCACCTGCCTCCAAATACCAGTTCCTATATATTCTCTCTTTGTTGGATTGTTTTGCAGTGTTGCAACTCTATCAGCGTGTTCAAGTCTGTTCCCTTTTTCCTGTCTCTAGTTTCAGTCAGTTTAGTTTCTGTATTGTTTTCTGTTTATTCTTCGCCCTCGTGAGAGTTTTGATTTGTATTTTATTTGTTTATTTAAATAAAAGCCCTATTCTGCCTTTCTGCATTTGGGTCCTGCCTTACTACCCATGACAGGTGTTCTAAGTGTGATGATCTGCTGTCTGCTACTTGCTATGACTGAAGATTCCAATCTAAAACTATTATTTTTAATATTTTACTGGCCCTGTACAACCATTCTGGGAAATTTAGTCCAAATCTGTAAGAATTCAGTGCATGCTGTTTACTTTGGTGTTCTAGATCGAAAAGCATGAAACTGAAACTGCTACTGTGCTTGTGATAATATTGCACGCAGTGCAGCACAACTCAAAGATGTAACGGCATTACAAAACTGCTCTGAAGACTTTTTAGTGTTACTATCATCTGAACAATCTGTAGTCCAAAGCACTCAGAAAATGTTTTAGGATGGTGGCATAAGACTGATTTACGGAACCTGGATAGTTTCTTTCCAGCAAGAGTATTATGTTAGGCTTTTTACATGCTTGTGAGTCTTACATAACCTCACCAAAGTTTGCATCTAGTTCTGTATGCAAAACAATCAGGAAGTGTGAGAAAAAGTGTACTCTGCGTACGTGGTAGTAAAATATTAAATTTGCATGCTGTGCAGCAGCCAGAAATGTTTTGCTGTTTTCCAGGTCTATCTGTCTGAAAATCTGTTTACAGAGTTTGTCATTGTGGCTTTCTCATTTAGTTTGTTTTTATGTGCACATACATAGAGGAGCTACAGTTGAAGTCAGAAGTTTACATACACCTTAGCCAAATACTTTTAAACTCAGTTTTTCACAATTCCTGACATTTAATCATAGAAAACATTCCCTGTCTTAGGTCAGTTAGGATCACTAATTTAAGAATATGAAATGTCAGACTGATAGTAGAGAATGATTTATTTCAGCTTTTAATTCATCACATTCCCAGAGGGTCAGAAGTTTGCATACACTGTTAGTATTTGGTAGCATTGCCTTTAAATTGTTTAACTTGGGTCAAACAACTTGGGTAGCCTTCCACAAGCTTCTCACAATAAGTTGCTGGAATTTTGGCCCATTCCTCCAGACAGAACTGGTATAACTGAGTCAGGTTTGTAGGCCTCCTTCCTCACACATGCTTTTTCAGTTCTGCCCACAAATTTTCTATTAGATTTAGGTCAGGGCCTTGTGATGGCCACTCCAATAGCTTGACTTTGTTGTCCTTAAGCCATTTTGCCACAACTTTGGAGGTATGCTTGGGGTCATTGTCCATTTGGAAGACCCATTTGCGACTGAGCTTTAACTTCATTGCAGATGTCTTGAGATGTTCCTTCAATATATCCACATAGTTTTCCTTCCTCATGATGCCATCTATTTTGTGAAGTGCACCAGTCCCTCCTGCAGCAAAGCACCTCCACAACATGATGCTGCCACCCCCATGCTTCATGGTTGGGATTGTGTTCTTCGGCTTGCAAGCCTCACCCTTTTTCCTCCAAACATAACGATGGTCATTATGGCCAAAAAGTTCCATTTTTGTTTCATCAGACCAGAGGAAATTTCTCCAAAAAGTAAGTGTCCCCATGTGCACTTACAAAATGTAGTCTGGCTTTTTAATGGCAGTTTTGGAGCATTGGCTTCTTCCTTGCCGAGTAGCCTTTTAGGTTATGTCGATATAGGACTCATTGTACTGTAGATAGTTTCTTGTCTACCTGTTAGCACCAGCATCTTCACAAGGTCCTTTGCTGTTGTTCTGGGATTGATTTGCACATTTCGCACCAAACTACGTTCATCTCTGGGAGACCGAATGGGTCTCCTTTCTGAGAGGTATGATGGCTGCATGGTCCCATGGTGTTTATACTTGTGTACTATTATTTGTACAGATGAACCTGGTACCTACAGGCATTTGGAAATTGCTCCCAAGGATGAACCAGACTTGTGGAGGTCCACAATTTTTTTCCTGAGGTCTTGGCTGATTTCTTTTGATTTTCCCATGATGTCAAGCAAAGAGGCACTGAGTTTGAAGGTAGGCCTTAAAATACATCCAGAGGTACACCTCCAATTCAGTACACCTCCTATCAGAAGCTAACTGACTAATTGGCTAAAAGCTTGACATCATTTTCTGGAATTTTCCAAGCTGCTTGAAGGCAGAGTTAACTTAGTGTATGTAAACTTCTGACCCACTGGAATTGCGATATTGTCAATTAAAAGTTAAACAATCTGTCTGTAAACAATTGTTGGAGAAATTACTTGTGTCATGCACAAAGTAGATGTCTTAAACGACTTGCCAAACTATAGTTTGCTAATATGAAATCTGTGGAGTGGTTAAATGACTTCAACCTAAGTGTATGTAAACTTCTGGCTTCAACTGTATCAGTGATGGCTGCTGGGCAGAGGGAAAGAGGATGAGGTCAGATATGACCACAGGACAGAAGATGAGGTCATACATGGCCACAGGACAGAGGGTGAGGTAATACATGGCCACAGGACTGGGATCAGACTGGGCAGCAGGCAAAGGATCAGCTTGACTGAGGATGGCCGCTGGACAGGGGTCAGACTGGATGTGGGTGTCTGCTGGGCAGGGTTCAGACTGGAAGTGGGTGACCGCTGGGCAGGGTTCAGACTGAGCAACAGATTGGTAACTGATGTCTGATGGGTGCTGGTTACTGGGCTGGTCAACAGACTGGTGGCTGGTGTCTGACGGGTGCTGGCTACTGGGTTGAACAACAGACTGGTAGTTTGTGTCTGACAGGTGCTGGCCATTCTGAGCAAAAGACAGGAAGCTGGTGTCTAACAGGTGCTGGTTACTGGTCAGAGCAACATACTAGTGACTGGTGTCTGATGGGTGCTGGCTATTGGCTTGAGCAATAGAATGGTAGCTGGTGTATGATGAGTGCTGGCCACTGGACTGAGCAACAGACTGGTCGCTGGCCACTGGACTGAGCAAAGGGCTGTTTGATGGCTGCTAGGGACTGGACAGCATAGTCGATGGTCACAGGGGACTGGACGTACTTGTTAATGACCTCGGGGAACTGGACAGACTTGTCGACAACCACAGGGAACTGGACAAGCTCGTCGACAGCCTTAGGGAACTGGACGGACTCGTCAATGGCCATAGGGGGACAGGACAGGCTTGTCGACAGCCTCAGGAAACTTCACAGACTCAACGACCACGGGGAACTGGAGAGGCTATGTGGCGACTGCCATGGTCGGGAGAGTTGGCAGTGACTGGGAAATGGCCTCAGTGGCTGAAAACGCTAGCAGCAATTGGGGAACGGCTTCCGTGGCCGGGAACGCTGGCAGTGACTGGGAAATGCCCTCCGTGGCTGAAAACGCTGGCAGCGACTGGGGAGCGGCATCCATGACCGGGAATACTGGCAGCAACTGGGGAACGGGCACCTTACTCTGCTTCCCTCTCCTCCTCCTCTGGACCACTGGAATTACTGCAGAGGGAATGGCCGCCACCGCTGCCTCCTGGCGGTCAGCAGCGGCCTCCTCTGCCTCCTGGCGGTCAGCAGCAGCCTTGAGCAGGGGGGCTACAGCTGACCCGTTCTTCCTCCTCCTCCGTTTATGGGTCATAGGAGGAATGGGGATTAGGCTTGTTGAGGGTGGGACAGGTATGGTCTGCCTGGAGAAATCTCTCCTAGGACAGGAGTGCAGACTCCCTGTACTCAAAGGTTGTCAACAAAATCCCAAAAGCCCAAATGCCCCAGCTTCTCCATCTCCCCCTGACTGAGAGGTTGATCGAGGCAGATGTTAAAAACCTCTTTAAGATCCATCTCATCATAGTCCAGCTCGTCCACCACAATCACAAACCCACATGTGAAGTCCCTCATGTCAGTTCCCCTTTGACGGACATTGCGAAGGTGGATGAGTTGAACCATGTGCTGACGGATTGAAAAGTCAGTAAGGGAAGACAGAAAAAGGATGATGCCCATTGTGCCTCTGCTGGGTCCAGAATTGGTTGAATTGTTCGGTCACAGGTAGTAAGGAAGGACCCAACTGCAGGAAGGCAGAACAGGGCTCTTATTTAAATAAGCAAATAAAATACAAAATATAAAATCAAAACTCTCACGAGGGAGAAGAATAAACAACCGAAAACAAAACAGAAACCGACTGAAACTGGAGACAGGAAACAGACTGGAACACGCTGACAGAGTTGCAACAATCCAACAAAGACAGAATAACAAAGGAGAGAATATATAGGAGCTGGTAATTGGAGGTAGGTGCGGCTGGTGACAAGCTGGGTGGAGAAACAATCAGTCGTCCTAGCAACAGAGCTGACGTTCTCTACGTGGCACCTGCAAAACACAAGATGGAGAGAGAGCGAAACAAACACACCAACACACGACAAGACAGACAGAAGGAACGGTCCAGCCCAGACTAAAAATCTCTAGGTGTTTCTTGAACTTGAAACGTCCCAGGGGTTGATTTTCATTAAAAACAAATTTTTACTTTATTTTTATTAGGGCTGCCCCCGACCAAAGATTTTCCTAGTCGACTAGTAGGCGTTAGTTTAAGCCATTAGTCAACTAGTTGTTGCACATTTATGATATTAACTTAATTACTTTTATATATGTTGGGGAGGCATCAGAAAATGGTTTGAGTTCCAGGGCTGAGAAAGAATGTTATAAGTAACATTGCTAACACTGTTCTACATTACAGAGAAATACTAAACCATAATGAGCCATTAAAATATACATTTTACAAGCGCACCCACAATGCGAGCCGCAGCGACACTGGCAAAAGTGGTAATGATTCTGAATGTGTCCAAAAAACCAGCAAGGAGACTGTCTGAACATTGTTAATTTATAGAGATAAATGCACATTAGGGTTTTGCCGACAGACGATGATCTCGGGGATCGACGATGGTCAGAGTGATCACCAATAGCTGCTGCCTGTAACGATGTCAAGACAATATTTGGTTAGTTTTCCCATGTATTAAATTATTATTATTATTAGGCTATTATTATTATAAATTTAATATTACAAATAATTTCCCCGTAGGCACACAGACATGCACTTGAAGAAACACTATTTATTATATCATTAAGAACAGATGACAGAAAAGCAGTCTATGCGCATGTATGACACGCAGTTTGCACAGAGGCGTGCAGTCTCGTGGAACGCACATGTAAAAGGTTCTCACTCTTTCTTTGTTTCTGTCTTCTGAACAGTATCGTCTATGAGTGCTGCAAATTACCTCAGACATCTCAGCTCAGGAGGTGCTTTGAGTTCAGTTTGCTTTATTTCCACAGAGCAGTTCATTGTGACTACAACTCTACAGCCTATACATCGGTGATTAAAACATAAAATAATACAAAAACACATTCACCTCAAATCATGATTTATATTTCAGTGATTATTATCATCGTTATTTTTACATTTATAATTGTTTTTATGTCTTCATTTGTGTAAGTAATTTTCCGCCTGCATGTTTAGACGGATACTTGCCTGACGGTAAATGGAAAGGTGGTTACTTATATATATATATATATATATATATATATACACACACATACATACAGGTGCATCTCAATAAATTAGAATGTCGTGGAAAAGTTCATTTATTTCAGTAATTCAACTCAAATTGTGAAACTCATGTATTAAATTCAAATGCACACAGACTGAAGTAGTTTAAGTCTTTGGTTCTTTTAATTGTGATGATTTTGGCTCACATTTAACAAAAATCCACCAATTCACTATCTCAACAAATTAGAATATGGTGACATGCCAATCAGCTAATCAACTCAAAACACCTGCAAAGGTTTCCTGAGCCTTCAAAATGGTCTCTCAGTTTGGTTCACTAGGCTACACAATCATGGGGAAGACTGCTGATCTGACAGTTGTCCAGAAGACAATCATTGACACCCTTCACAAGGAGGGTAAGCCACAAACATTCATTGCCAAAGAAACTGGCTGTTCATAGAGTGCTGTATCCAAGCATGTTAACAGAAAGTTGAGTGGAAGGAAAAAGTGTGGAAGAAAAAGATGCACAACCAACCGAGAGAACCGCAGCCTTATGAGGATTGTCAAGCAAAATCGATTCAAGAATTTGGGTGAACTTCACAAGGAATGGACTGAGGCTGGGGTCAAGGCATCAAGAGCCACCACACACAGACGTGTCAAGGAATTTGGCTACAGTTGTCGTATTCCTCTTGTTAAGCCACTCCTGAACCACAGACAATGTCAGAGGCGTCTTACCTGGGCTAAGGAGAAGAAGAACTGGCCTGTTGCCCAGTGGTCCAAAGTCCTCTTTTCAGATGAGAGCAAGTTTTGTATTTCATTTGGAAACCAAAGTCCTAGAGTCTGGAGGAAGGGTGGAGAAGCTCATAACCCAAGTTGCTTGAAGTCCAGTGTTAAGTTTCCACAGTCTGTGATGATTTGGGGTGCAATGTCATCTGCTGGTGTTGGTCCATTGTGTTTTTTGAAAACCAAAGTCACTGCACCCGTTTACCAAGACATTTTGGAACACTTCATGCTTCCTTCTGCTGACCAGCTTTTTAAAGATGCTGATTTCATTTTCCAGCAGGATTTGGCACCTGCCCACGCTGCCAAAAGCACCAAAAGTTGGTTAAATGACCATGGTGTTGGTGTGCTTGACTGGCCAGCAAACTCACCAGACCTGAACCCCATAGAGAATCTATGGGGTATTGTCAAGAGGAAAATGAGAAACATGAGACCAAAAAATGCAGATGAGCTGAAGGCAACTGTCAAAGAAACCTGGGCTTCCATACCACCTCAGCAGTGCCACAAACTGATCACCTCCATGCCACGCCGAATTGAGGCAGTAATTAAAGCAAAAGGAGCCCCTACCAAGTACTGAGTACATATACAGTAAATGAACATATTTTCCAGAAGGCCAACAATTCACTAAAAATGTTTTTTTTATTGGTCTTATGATGTATTCTAATTTTTTGAGATAGTGAATTGGTGGGTTTTTGTTAAATGTGAGCCAAAATCATCACAATTAAAAGAACCAAAGACTTAAACTACTTCAGTCTGTGTGCATTGAATTTATTTAATACACGAGTTTCACAATTTGAGTTGAATTACTGAAATAAATGAACTTTTCCACAACATTCTAATTTATTGAGATGCACCTGTATACAGTAAATGAACATACTTTCCAGAAGGCCAACAATTCACTAAAAATGTTTTTTTTTTATTGGTCTTGTGCTGTATTCTAATTTTTTGAGATAGTGAATTGGTGGGTTTTTGTTAAATGTGAGCCAAAATCATCACAATTAAAAGAACCAAAGACTTAAACTACTTCAGTCTCTGTGCATTGAATTTATTTAATACACGAGTTTCACAATTTGAGTTGAATTACTGAAATAAATGAACTTTTCCACAACATTCTAATTTATTGAGATGCACCTGTATATTCTTTTGATCACTTCATTATTTTGTTTCGTTTGGAATGCAATTTGAATTTAGAAATGTATTTGATTTACATTTTTAGTTTTTTTAAATAAATTTAATTTTCAATGCAAAATCACTAAAGCAAGAATATTCACTGATCCCTCAGCCTGGGGTTGCAAATGTAATTAGATATTGCAAGATATATATATCGTGAAGGAGGGAACAAAACGAATTTATTCACACACACACACACACACACACACACACACTGTATTTTCCCGGACAATGAAATACCCGACCGGTAGAGAATGCACGGATGAAGTAGGTTAGTTTCCAAAGAGATGTTGCCCTTCACAACTGTTGTAAATCCATCTTTCAAAAAGTTGAACAACACACATTTTAATTGCACTTAATTCTTTTCCAGTTTCATTTGAATTTTTTGTTAAAATAAATAAAAAATAAAGTTCAAAGTTTGAAATAAAGTTGTCTTGCTTTATTGTGTAGGCTACCCTAACCCTGCTTAACGAAAATTGCCCCATAGTACCACCTAGCATCCAACCAGTGGTAATACTTCGTCAGTTTCCTGTGGAGTTTTTTTTTTTTCTGCGACCAACCGACCAATCAAAACTTGGTCGAAAAAGACTCCTCATAGACTAACGTTTGGTCGACTATTAGGGGGCAGCCCTAATTTTCATAATATGAAGGTCTCATTAAAACTGAACCGAAAATGTTTGTGTATAGATTTTTGCCTGTTTTAACCTTTTCCAAGACCCAGACTTTCAATCTTAAACTCTTAGGCTAAAATCCATTATAAAAATAATAATAATTACATGTGTGAAACTATTTCATTATTTTAGATAATTGTAAACCATTTCAATGTTTGTGTGAAACTTATTAATTAATACATTTTTATTAAAAATTATGAATGTCCCACAGTAGTGGCATAATTTCTACCACACACAATTTTTTGTCCCCAATAAACGTTTTTTCAAAAGTTAGTGTACTTAGAGGTAGATCAATATATCGGCTTTACTGATTAATCGGTGCCGATAGTTGCCTTTTGGAACTATCGGTTATCTGCAAAAATCTATGCCAATAGTTAACAATAGTTTTAATCTAGTGAATGTAGGTTATAAAAAAACGTAATTTGGTAAATACTTAAATATAGAAGATTGTAACTGAGCCAAGTCTCCAGGACTGTTTATAGTTAAGTCCCGCATTATGCACCAAATCTTTATTTTTTTTTCTTGTTATTATTGGGATTCTGGTTGCACAATAAACTGCTGAGATTTAATTCATTTTGGACTCCTGTAGCCTCAATGTCTGTGCCCGTCATAGCAAGGAAAGACTTTGAATTTTTTTTTTTTTTACATTCTATAAATTCTATAAACCAATTTTAAAAACTATCGGCCGATTAATCAGTTATCAGCCTTTTCCACCACCTTAGTTATCAGTATCTGCAAAATACACTATTGGTCTCCCTCTAGTACTTGTTAACCAAGTTGACAAAAGTGTCAGAGAAGTGCATGAAATAAAATAAGTCATGCAATATCTGAAGAAATCAAAGAAAAATAAAGGTAAATAAAACTTGAACAAAATTGTTTTTTTCTAATCAAGCTTTAATCTTTCCAAATTATGAGAAAAGTGTGAACGTATTTAACATTAAAAAATTAAACTGTTAGCTATAAAATTAGCCTCATCAAGACAAAGGTTTCAAAAACTTTCCATCACTGTCAGTTCCACAACGGATTTCTATTAAACACAATACAGAATTTAAGATGTGCTGGAAATCACACTGTGGCGGGAATTGTCATGAATTTCAGATGAAAAATCAGGAAAATTACATAAATCCTGTGATGCACGTACATACTAAGAATGTCCAACAGTATACATTTTTCAATTAGTGAGTGTGAAAAACGTTTTAACAAGACTTTACTTTCTAGAAAACCATAGTGTTAAAATTGCCTGGACTTGAACACCCATCTTTTGGTATGTTAATCCCGAGTTTAAATTAGTGGTGCTTGCTAAGGCAACTATCACTTTTAATGTTGCGCATATTTAAGGTTAGGAAACTAACCCCTAACCCTAAGAATGAAACTTTGATGCATAACTTGTCCCACACAGTTTGTGGTGCAGACATAACATGAGTCCTTGAGCGGTCTTGAACCACGGTCTGCTGGGTTCAAAGTTCAGTGCTATATCATGTTAGCTACCGTGCAAGCTAATCATGTCAGAATAAGTGCATACAAGTAGAAGGGTCTATTCTACAAGTGTAAAAAATGTCTCATTTTTCAAACGATGCGTTAGAGTAAAAGTGTGTCGATATTACTGTATAACATAGCAGTGTATGAGTAATATATAGAAAGTGTTTATAAAGTACTAATCAGCTTTTTACCTTATGATTTGTGTGAATTAGGGCTGCAACTAACAATTATTTTGATGATTAATTAACGATTATTAGAACGATTATGACTATTTGGCGATTATTGCAACAATTAATCATTAGCTCTTAACTAATTATTCAGCTTGTGCCCCAACTTAAAAGGTTGTATTAAACATGCTATTTTTATCAAGTGTTTTTGTCTTGTTTTCCATTTAAAATTGTCTAAAAACCCTTAAAACAAGATTAATTTTTATATTGGAAAAAGAGCCAAAACAAAAACAAATCAAAAACGTATTTTGTTGCGGTGTATAATGTGGCAAAGACTACCCTCTCTTACCTTTGTTCACTTCAATCCATCTTTAACTCTCAAAAAAAAAAAAAACTCTCTTATTAAGAAAGCTGCCTATTGCCAATTTTCTTCACGATAAGAAATGCACAGTGACATATATTATGATTCAATAAGTCACGAGCCATCACGTTATAATCTATCTGCAGCAAGTGCACGCTTGAGGGACGAACATCCCCACGCCATAGTGTGCCTCAGCTGGATGCAGTTTCGATCTCTCCCCCTTAGATCGGGACACTTCACGCAACTCATAAAAGAGGCGCTGACCGCACAGAGAAATGCCAGTTTCGGAGTTTGTAGTTATTTACATGATCTGCTTCTGTATTATTTAAACTTTAATAAAGCTATAACGCATTAAATATAACTGCATTTAAGATGTAACGCCGGGGTGTTTCCTTTAAAGATGGTCGACCCTCAAGTTTTGCTTCAGCGGAGCGGCAGCTCCAGCTCCACTTATTCCACAACGAGTGCACTTCTGTATTTACTTTTTTGGTATTTTTGTATAATTCCCTCATACTTTGCAATCTACATCAACTGAAGCTGTTTGGAAAGTTTAGAGTGGATCTGCGCTGTGAGCGGTGTAATTCTTCCTCTCCTCAATCAGGTGCATGCTGCAGTGCTGCAGTCGTGCGTCATCATTAGAGTTTAATGTGATCTCATTTTACATTAAATGAGATCAAATGATTATTCGACTAATCATTTCAGCCTTAGTGCGAATGTGAATAAAACAGTTGTTGAAGTGCCTCTAGTGTTCATGTCATCTAGAAACTGCAGCGATTTGTACCTGGAGACGCGTATATAAAGCTTTGTAAAAATGTATATAGTCACGTTTTCACTATGAGACCAGGTTGGCATCCGCATTAGCTAGACAAGGCAGGAAAATAGTGTTTTTTAGCGTAATCTGAGGTAAAGCAGCACAATTTGACAATTTTGTCATATTTAACTGCTAATTTGAAGTTCTTTGATCGTAATCTTCTTGACTAACCATTTTGGAGATTTCTATCTTTCCTCATTCAAGTAAATAGAATCTGTATCATGTATGCCACTTGTTTACATAGGAAAATAGCTGCCCAGCCAGCCCGAGAGCAATCCAAAGATGGCCGTAGAGTGGACTGTCTTGCTTTGAAAGGTACTTTGACTAAACCCACTCAGAACACAAAGCAAAGTCCTGGCAAACATCTGATGACTTCTGCAGTCAAGCACCACTCACATTTGTTTCAGAAAATGTAAAATAAAAATAATCTGTATTTTCTGAACTACAAAGACTGTGCTTACAAACTGCACACACCCAGCAAAACCAGAAGGTCTTGGATAGCATTACATCGCAGCACAATGATTAACTTGTCTACTCTGGAAGAAACACAGAAATATGTAGGTCAGATGCTTATGCGAGATGCTGACCCAAACATGCACTAGTGCATTTAACAAGGTTTCTGCAACAGGCAAAAGATAATGACAAACCATTTGGAAAATAAAAGTACACAAAAAAAAAAAAATCTCCTTTGAGCAAAGCAAGGCATGGTTTGAGGGTCCTTTAGGAACGATACAGAAATTAAACATTTATTTCTGAACTTTTAAGTTCTACTCTTGGTGAATTTCTATAATCTTCCACTATCAAAACAAAAAATCCCCAACAGATGTTCTTTCTTCCACATATTCAATAGGCCAATCTAGACCGGCCAATCTTCGTCTTAAATCTTTGATCAGCGATCAGCTGATCTTGCCTAGATTCAGGGGCTGACCTTTTTTAATTGCAGCATGCACAAAATCACACATACACTGCTACTCTAATGAATGAGCACTTGCTTAGCCCTAGAAGCATGGCATTGCGGCCATTGGAGGATGAGTTATTGGCAATTCTAAGCATGCACAAATTCACACTTTCAGATATGCTGTAATTTACAGTAGATGATGAATATGCCAGTTTGTTTTAAAAATGTGTATGAATTACATGTGTGAACAAGGAGCCCATTTTCAAGAGTCGTTACGGTAGTAATTCTGACTCACTGTACAGTTAGACACAGACATGACAAAGATACTGCAAATGGATGTAAAAACAAATGAAACAACAAATAAACATGCAAACACAAATTTGAGTACAGTATACTTGATGTAACGTTAGTTGTTACAGATGATGTGTGGTGCGAAAGAGACAGTTTGTGCGATTATGTGCGCTGTTTCACTTCCTCCAACATGCGCACTTTCAGTGTCAATCAAAAAATGCTTTTCCATCATCTGGCTGAATGGCTCCGAGTATGGTACGGAATGGTTACAGCAGCATTTCCACATTAGCACAGTTCGGTACAGCATAATTATAAGCCACCATCAACAAAACATTTCAATACAATTACTGTCCAACTCAATATTTTTTAATTGTGTCCGTTTAGGTGCAAATTAAGAATTTTTTTCCAGCACCTCAGGCCATCGCAGATGCAATTTTTATGATGATGTGACAAGATCTAAACAGTTCATTTTTTATAAATACATTGAGGCCTCTGCATTCTGTTCCATTCTACTGCACTCCATCCAGCTGTTTTTCTTTGCAAGAATGCATTCTATGTGAAAACCCCTAAAAATGTGTCCAGTAAACATGACCCTACACCAGCATTCTCTTAAAGTGCTTTTTAAAACAGATTAGACTAGTCGTTCAGATAACCCACCAACTACTCAATGTTTAAAACATGTACTTTTGCACATGCCTCATTCAAAAATTACAACAAACTACAAGAAAAATAGATAAAATAAACCAATTAAAAAAAAAAAATTTTCTGGAATCTCTTTTGCAACAAAATTGTGCAATCTTTAAAAAAAACACATCAGGTCAAAAGTTCAGGGGAGGGGGAAAGGTTGAGCTGGGGAAAGAATCTGGCAGAGTTATTTCTGGCAGCTATAAACCGCACTGAACTGTGTCATGAGAGCAATCAGTGATGGGAGCTGAATAAAAGCCTGTCATTCACTGCAGGAAGAACTGTGCAGATGAACTGCCAGCATGTGGGTTGCTAGATCATAAGGAGGTAACAAAAAAATGAAACATATAACGCCCCCCAAAAAACTGGCAGCTTAAATGTCAAAATCAAGATCTTCTTTTTATGAGGAATTTATTCATATGAATAAAAGTATAACAATAAAAGTGATAGCTTACCTCTGTGGCCATGATCTTCCTCCTAGAACAGCAAACAAAGAAAAAAAAACTACATTCAATTGTATGTTTGGATGAAGAAAGTTATCAGAAAAAAAATAAAAAATAAATAAAAAAAACACATTACCAGCATTAAGCTGACTGAATCAAAGATTGTGTGTCTAGTGACAGACCGATATATCGGCCAAGCCAATTAATCGGCCAATATTTGGCAGTTTTGCGATTGACATCGGCTGATAACGGTTCATTTGGCTGATTAAAATATCCCTTGCATCAGTTCCAAAATCTACCAATAGATTTGTCAAAGGATATGAGTTTTTTTATTTTTTTCAACTTGAACTTAAAATACATATTGGATAAAATTAGTCAAATCAACGCATTTAGAATATACTCCGAAATCTGCTCAAGGCTAGAACCTTCTAAAATCCTGAAAGTCAAGAAAAAAAAATACCTAACACCTACAGAAGGACAAATAATATCAGTGACTGACAAGCAGTTGCCAAGAGATGTTCGATACCTTAAAACTGGAGTGCATAGCTGACTCAGGTGGGTACACGATGAAGTGACGCAGAGTGAAGCCGAAGCCTTGTGAAGTGCGCTGCAGACGCAGCGTTTTAGGCCCTGGCCAGGAAAACTGCTCTTCCTCCGGCTTAAAGAGCACTCCTGAAGAATCATCCTGATCTGCCACATTCTACAGAGAGACAAATGTAATCATTAGAAACAATAAGCGCTGAGGACAAACAACCTTGTCTCAAATGTGCAAATTCACACTTTTCAGCTGAACTGTCACAGAGCCACCCAGTTCATTCCCACTATGATATTTGGGTCATTCATGGCAATAATGATAACACGGAAAGGTAGGCAACATGGAAAAAAAAATGAGGGAAAATGTGAATTTCACATTTCACATCTCCACTTTTATAAGATTATGAGATTGCCTATACATGAATGTGGATTCAATGTGTCAGAGTGACTTTGTCACTGACACTGCAGACACACCGATGAATAACTTTTGTAAACAAGAAAACACTGGACAGAGTTACCCTGCCATTTACAAACAGTATCAGTGGACATCCACACCTTTGTCCCACGCCATGACATAGCATTATAGTGCCAATATGTTACATTTAAAAATTGGGAAATACAACAGTCAAGTGTTGGAAAAATAAGCAGTTTGATTATAGATGAACATTTTTATTCAGCCTAATTTGCAAACTAAAGCAGGATCTCCACAAAGATGAATCATATGTGCTGTGACATCATCATCCTTCACATTTTCCTCTACATCCTGAGGAACGCCCACAGAAGGTTGAGTCAGGACTGGCCTGATGTCATGTGTTGAGGGTGTGGGTGATGTTTTATGCTTCATGTGAAGTTCATTTCCTTGAGGAGTATTTTTAAAGATTTTAGACACCACATACCAGTTCCCTCACAGAAGGATACACTGTTCAGATTTGTTTTGCTGGCATTAAAGTTGGGAATCTTGTCGCTGCAGATAAAAACACAAAACAAGTTTTTGTTGGCTGGTTCATAAGTTGAAACTTGTTTTTCTGAAACTAAATACTGTTTTATCTTATTTGATTCTGGAAATAAAGGGCCTAGCCAAACCCATTAATTAGAAGGGGGTGTCCACATACTTTTGGTCATGAAGTGTAAAAAGCTTGGGTAAACTTATCGTCAAATCAAATGTCTGGGGCCTTGAGCCCCCTCTGGCTCTCCATGACTAAACATACCCAGAGTGGGCATTTTGCTTCCGACACACGCCATTCTGTTTACAGAGTATTTATAGCCTCACACCTACCCAATATTCACGCCCTACCCTTTACTGCCAAACCTCCTCCGGCAGAGGTGCGACAATACAAGCATTCCTTTTTCACAAGCACAATCCTCCATCTGAAACTCATCAACAACTGGTGATCACAAAAGTTTGACCGTATTGTATGAAACGTCTGTGCTCCATAAAGGAAATGGGAACAAACAACGTTGCCTAAAGATCATCCACCGATTCCCAGTGCAGTGCTGAGCCAAAACAGCTACAGATGTTTGCAAGACGTTGGCACTGGAAATGAGGGTTGCAAAATGAATTACCCTTCTTGTTTCTGGTTGTTGAGGTCCCTATTAGAAGAACAACATGGAAGAAAGATCCTGGCAGGTGTGTGTTAGGGTTTGGTCTCAAGAGTCAAAATTTATATGGTGGCAACTCACAGTTCCAAAAATAATAATCATGCAAAAATGAACAAAATGTCCTTACAAATCAAACATTACAATGTATTAATATTATCATGAATTGCATAGGCACAACAATATGCATAATTACAAATAATGTTACTAATAAAATTACATGGGCTGAATAGGAAAAAATGACTTTTTGGTTAAGGATGTCGCTAATAAATGCTTTCACCATTTCCCGTGATTAAATATATCACGGTAAATTTAACCATACTCCGTCAGAATTAAAAATGTATGGTTAAAAACCATTAAATGTTTTTTTACACGTGGCAAAACTTTTCTATATATAATATACAATATAAGAGTTTATTTTTTTGTTTTGGGTGTAACAGTGAACCTAAATGTGAAAATCTCGTGCATGTGCCTGGTTAGTGCAGCTGGTATTATGGTTATTGACGTGTACACGTTGTGCTTGTCTAGGCATCGCAATGTGAACATTAGTGCCCGACCAATTTATCGGTCAACCGATATTATCGGCCGATATTAGCCTTAAACGGATATATCGGTATCGCCGTATGTTTACCATATGCGCAGATATGAAAACTTGTTTTCAGAATATATAATGCAGAAAACAATGCTTTAGAATTGGTGTCACAATGTAGCAGAGCACGCTCCGACTCCATTGTTTACAGAGCTGAGATGACGGTGGTTCTGCAGACAGTGCAGAGTTAAGTGGTGCCTTCACAGTAAGTTTGTGAAATACATACTGGAAAGTTAATAAACAATGACTCTACTGAACCATGAACTTTCATTCCACGTGAATTTGGGGCTACACATGAATTTTAAAATATAACAGAGGAACTCGATCTATCAGACTTATTTCCACCAAGAAAAGTGACACAGGTGACATGCTGTTCTGTGCAGGCACGAGGCTTTTAGCGCTTTTAGAGCAGCTCACATGCATTGTGAAAGAAAAGTACTGCATGAAAGCATTCGCGCAATTCCAAAGATTAGAAAATGCAACAAGTTATTACTGTATACACATCTACAAACACGGCACAGTATAACAGAAAAGATGACAGCCCGTCACCAGATGTGGAACATTGTAATCTACACACTGCAATTTCAGTGTCAAAATAAAAGCTCTAGGTGAAGGTGAAGTGTCAAAATAAAAGCTCTAGGTAAAGGTGAAGTAAACAGGACAGAAATATATAACTTATTTAAAAAAAAAAAAAAAAACGAATCCTTAAAATAATAATGATTATTCAGTATTATATTATAATAAACTTGACTGGGTGAAACAGAAATATAGTATTATGCAATGTTCAACTAGGTTCCCAAAAATAAAAAAGTACGTTTTTGAACACCTTGTTCGTTCACACACACACACACGTTTTAGTAAAAATATATAAAAGTACATAATGCTTTAAGCGATTATGTATTATTGCATATAAAATATAAATAAGTGCATATCAATGAAAATGATTAGATCTCATTCTCCCTTATGTTTATTTAGTGAGAAACTGTTAGAAACATGTCATTATTATTAAACAGATTTTTATTCAATGCCTTGAAAATATTGAATCTACTTACCTACAAATGACGAAAAGGATGAAATGAAATGATGGTTTCTCTGATTTAAAAACAAACAAACAATTGAGCCATTTCAGAGCAAATCCATAATTAAAGATATATATTGAATATTGTCAATAGGCTGAAAAATTGAGAATAATTTTTGTGGCCATATCGCCCAGCCCTACTAGTGAATTTAATGTGGTGTGGTTCTTTTAAAGGGGTGAAATGAGAGATGCAACTTCTTGTAACATTTACACATGCTAACGGTGTGCTGTAGTTTTGCATTTAGTTATATCAGCGTGGTAAACTTTGAGAAGTTACATTTCAATTCATTGAATGCTCTATTTAAAGCATTGCTCAAGTAGAAACTCACCACATTCAACAATAAGTGTACATTTAATTAGGGCTGAAACGATTAGTCGATGTTAGACAACGTCGACAATAAAAAAATTTTAGACAAAATTTTTCATTGTCAAATAGTCGTTTGATCTCATTCAATGTAACATGAGATCACAAACTCAAATGATGATGCACAAGAGCAGCACTGCAGCTCATGCTTGACTGAGGTGAGGAAGAATTACACAGCTTACAGCCAAGATGCACTCTAAACTTTCACAGCTTCAGTTGATGTAGATCACAAAGTATGAGGGAATTATACAAAAATACCAACTAAGTAAATACAGAAGCACTCTCGTTGTAGAATAAGTGGCGCCGGAGCTTTTTAAAGGAAACACCCAAGTGTTACATCTTAAATGCAGTTATATTTAATGCGTTATAGCTTTATTAAAGTTCAAATAACACGGAAGCAGATCATGTAAATAACTACAAACTCCGAAACTGGCATTTCTCTGTGCGGTCAGCGCCTCTTCTATGAGTTGTGCGAATGTCCCGATCTGAGGGGGAGAGATTGAAACTGCATCCAGCTGATGCGCACTCTGTCACGGGGATGCTTGTCCCTCGAGCGCGCACTTGCTGCAGCTAGATTTTAACGTGATGGCTCGTGACTTATTGAATCATAAAATATGTGTCACTGTGCATTTCTTATCGTGAAGAAAATTGGCAATATGCAGCTTTCTTAATACAAGAGTGTTTTTTGTTTTTTTAGTTAAAGATGGATTGAAGTGAACAGAAAGGTTAGAGAGGGTAGTCTTCGCCCCATTATACACTGCAACAAAATACATTTTTGTTTTGTTTTTGTTGTGGCTTGTTTTCCATTATAAATATCTAAAACTCCTTTAAAACAATGTACATTTACTTTAGCAGCTATTCTGCAGAATAATTTTTATCTGAGAATGCTGAATATAATATTAAAAATATAAATATTTGAAAATATCTAAAAATCCTTTAAAAAAAGATGCATTCACCTGAGAAGCAGCATATAAGATGTTTAGACTTGCTTTTAGAGAATAGATCTTGAATATAAGTGTATTTTGTCTTTACTGCACTCGCAGATGTATAACCAAGTGAAAAAATACAATTACATACAAAATACACTTATATTTAAGATACATTCTCTTAAAGCAAGTCTAAATATCTTGTTGCTTCCCAAGTAAATGTATCTTAAGGATTTTTAGACATTTTGAAATGGAAAACAAGACAAAACACTTGATAACAATAAGATTTTTTGCAGTGAATTTCTTTACTGAATTAAATTTAATACAATTTATATATCCCCCCCCCCCTTTAATTCAATGAATGTCATTTAGAGGTATTTTGTCCTCTTTATTGTTAGTAAGCACGTTTAATACAACATTTTAAGTTGGGTCACAAGTTGAATAATCGGTTAAGAGCTAATGATTAATCGTTGCAATAATCACAGAATAGTCAAATAATCATTATAATAATCGGTAATTGCAGCCGTAGTTATTATCGGACAAATTTATATGAGAGGTGTTGTGGACAGATTAAAAGGACGGTATTTTATGCATTCTTTATGGTGGGGTGTCTTCCGTAGAATGGATTGCTTCAATAAATTGTTGGATGCCGTGAAATACTTCTGAATACAGAGTGAGGATCGCTCTGCGACTCCAAGCACTGCGGTTACATTAAATCGCATAATTTTGTACCTGGTATGCGGATAAGCGGTGTTGTGCGCTATATAGCAGCATCTCTTATTATACACCACCTAATAATTTGTTGTGTATTTATCAGTTTTTCAATTGTATAGCTGCTTTCAGTGTCCATATATCTCTAAGAAACGCATCCACTAACATTTGTGATGACTTTTTTTGCCTTACAGCTGTTGTGTTAGGGCTGGGTATTGATACAGATTTCTCAATTCGATTCCAATTCACAAGCTCTCGTTTTGATTCCGATTCAATATCAATTCATGTGGGTATATTTCAGTTATAATGTCCCTTTTGCTTACATTCGTGATAATCATGATGAGGTGTTTCAGTGTATGAGCGGCCGGCTTCACTCACTTTGACACACACAGAACATGAAGATTATATATTTACTTACAGTAAATTACAGCCTTTTACGGTTTAATAATCATACTAGGACATATCACGATTTTAATGTAATTGTGTTCAAACATTCATTTTCATCCCAAATTTTTGCACTTTATACCCGATTACATTTTTATGACCAGAACCAGTAATTCCGTTCATATTTCACACATCGCGGAAATCAAAGGGCCCTTCAGGTGGTAATGGCGGAATAAGCTGGCTCTGATCATTGAATTGTTGAAAATTAATTCACATGGTGTAAATTCATTAAAAAAATAAATCAGCAGTATGACCATCTTCATTTTAAATTTACAACAAAAATATTTGTAGCTAGCATTACAGCAACATTGGAATGAATATATATATATATATATATATATATATAGCACTGTATCTTCATCCCATAATTATACTTGATGAGAAAAAACACTAAGTAATTCATATTGTATGACTTGTGCATTACTTTCTAAGTCTAAAGTAGGCTAATACGATAGATTATTGTAAGAAACAGACTTTTGGTTTGTTATTCACTTAAAATCTTCCCCTCCGCTGAAGAGAGGAGAAAAAATAAAAAATAAAATAAATAAATAAATAAATCACATTCTCCATTCCACATATTCGAAATGCTCCATTGTGATCGGTCTCGTGACACTTGAGAACCAACAGCGTTTGCCGTCAATCACGCATATTTAAATTACAGATATTGTTCTGCTTCAGAAGACTTGGTATATTATGCACAGTTCATATGGACTACTTCAGTGGTGTTTTTCTGGTGAATTCTTTTCCTTAGGAGCTTGACAGATAAGGTCACTATGAACTATTGCATGAAAAAAGCTCTCTAAAGATTAATCAAAATAACAGCATACAAAATTTGGAATGACATGAGGGTAAACAACAATTTTCATTTTTGGATGTGAACTTTTCTTTTAAATGTGCAATGGAATTTATTTATTTTTTTAATAATAATTCACAAATGGGCTTGGGAAAAACAAGATGTTAAATCTTTCTGTTGTTTTTTACAGTATATGAAACTAAAGACCTTTATGAGAGTAGAATCAACTGATAAAGTAGGAATCAGGGTTTGTTTGCGTATGTGTGTTTGTATTTTCCTCCGCCTGTCTCCACTCTCCATCCTGCTGGACTGCATTTATGTAACAAACAGAGTTGTGCCACTCATGCAAGACAGACACGCTCCTCATTACCTAACACACAAAGCAGGTGGTCAACCAAGCACTCAGGTTTCACATACTCATAACTAGTACAATTTTAGTGAGAGAGTGAGAGAATATGAAAGAATAGAATATGGATGGTGTGGTGTGATACTCTTTTGATGTGAGGTCAAGTCTCTTGTGCATGATATATTCTGCATTAATGACACTAGGCTGTGAACCCCTAACATTATGATCCGAAGTAGGGCTGCACGATTTGGACAAAAACTCATAGTGTGATTATTTAGAAAAATATTGCAATTTGAACTGCAATTATGATATACCAAAAAAATGTCATGTTTTTCACATGTTCAACTGCCAAAAGGCTACTGGCGTTTTCACACTTGAGTCCTCTTAAAAAGATCCAAACTGAGACTTTTTTTTCAAGTCACCCACAAACAAATAAATATATAAACAGTGAAACAAAGAAAAAAAACAGTCTTCTTCATATTAAAATTTCACCCATCCACAGTGTACCTGTTTTTGTCCATTTTGTGATAGGGCCTCAACCCACTAATCATCAAAACCCAGTCAACTTGCATATTAGCAATGCTCCAATCAGGATTTTAACATCCAACACCAATCTCAAATTTTTGTTTTCATTTAATCGTCCGATGCTGATCATTTAACTTTTTATCAGCAACTCTGTCAAAACTTGTTAGATGTACACTTTCTGCTCAATGTCACTGTTAACTGAATTTCCCTGTTGGTAATACCATAGTTGTTGCCTAGTTTTTGCTGTCAAAAATACTATTGGTGGGTTGAAACAAAATATTCCATTTTACTCTTTACTCTAGGTCTTAAAAAACAAGTAGGCTTATACAAACTATTCTCTACGGTATATAAGATAGTCCTAAAGAACGAGGCTTAAAGTCAAAATGAAGTTGAACTTATAACCCATTGGTGTAATTAAAATAAATATTTTATATAGATTTATTATATGTACGTTCCTTCCTTTTCATTTTGTTGGATGTTGGTAATATTAGTTCCGTTTCCACTTGTTGCCGATGGGAGTGTAATAAGGATGGCATGCTCTCTCGTGAAGTAAACGAATGACAGGAGCGTGAGGGAAGAGCACAATCAGCGCATGTTTCTGGACTCTGCAGGTGCTACTGTTAATGCTGTTTGCTCAGTAATCATTTAATAAAGCTGTCTGAATTATACTCCATCTTGTATTCTGCGTTATTATGATGATACCTGTGCCTGGAGGAGACTGGGACGCTGCTACCGCAGAATATATTAAAAACCACTTCACGCTGGATGCACGGGATTAGTGTAAATAAAGCGTTTAGTGCGCACAAGCAAACCGAACTCTGAGCACTTCTATTACTATAAGCATGAGATGGAGATGTGGAGTACAGAACCACTCTGAAAACACTGCAATAATGCTCAAAGAGCAGTAAAAATAAACTTAAGCGAGCAGACTATTTATTTATTTAAAACGCAGCCCTTTGTGATTTAATACCTGCACGAGGTCATATCGCGGTTTTGATTTTATTATGATTAATTGTGCAGCTCTAAGATGAACTCTAGACTCTAAGAGAGTATAGTTGGGAAGGGCATGAGTACTAAAGTACTCGGAAATGACAGCAATGATCGATCATGTATACACAATGTGTGACTTCCAACTCCAAAACAGTTCATCTTTAATTATGTGATTGGTTACATTGCCATATTCGGTTGTCCATTAGATTAGAATTGGGACAGCAATTCCCCACGTGACACGTTCTTGGATTCAAAAACTGTTAGATTGTTCCATAACCATTCCAATAGGCACAGTAGTGGTGACGATTACGATCTCTGATTTTTTAACACTAAGATCGGCCGATACCGATTTTTTAAAAAGTGTCCTTTGCCACACTTTTGTTATATTGTGCAGTTATATGTTTATGCCCCACACAGTTAAATAAAAATAGAACCTTACAAAAAGGTTCTATTTGTTAACATTATTTAAGAACATTACTGTAGTTAACATGAACTAATGAACTTAATGTTAGTTTAAACATATACTATTACATTTTTAAAATCAAAAGTTGTTAACATTAATTAATGCACTATGAACTAACATGAACTAACAATGAACAATTGTAATTTTTATTAACATTACAATTAGTGTTGTCAAAAGTACCGGTATTCGGTACCAAGTCGATACTAAAATTAAAAAGATGTAACGATACCAGTGTTTCTGCAGTACCGGTACTGAGCACCAAGTGCGCAGTATGACTGACACACGATTTTAAAGCTTTAAAATACTCAGACTTATTTTGAATGTGTGCTCGGTTACTCCTTGTACACTAAAATGGACAATTAATCAAATTAAAATCGTGACATGTCCTAGTGTGATTTATTAAACCGCTAATGGCTGCAATCTTACTGTGGAAAAGCAGCATACTTTAAACAAATCCGACTGCTCATCCACTAAAAACTTCACAGACATTGAGAATCATTCACACTGTATCAGATAGCAGGGTACTTATGCATTGTGAACCACACAACACATTTAAAATATATATTTATATAATTAAAATCACAGCATTTGTGCTTTAATATCAGCTTTTTATACTGCATTTAAAACAACAGAAGTGCTTCACATTAATACAATTTAAAACTTAATTTCAAAATTACCACATACACAAACACCAGTAATCTAAAATACAAACACTCCAAAACGGTGTCCTACATTTAATTTGTCAGACTCAAAGGACAGTGTAAACATATTTCAGCCGTGACGTGAACTGTTTATCCGGAAATGTGAAGCGTCTGGCAATAAACACGTCATATTAAAAGCACGATTCAAAATACAATCTAGATGCCTGAAATTGAATAAAAATATATTACAACTGTATAGTAAAATGTAATATTCATTGTAATAATAACAACAATAATAATCAAAATATCACAAGCAAGACAGCTGTTGAATAAATGTTTGGCAAAAAAAAAAGAATTTAATGACCTGTTAAAAAGTTACATTTTCACTTGTTAAAAGTTTAAGAATCTATTGATTAGACACCATTTTTATGAAATTAAATTAAACTTTAAAAAATGTTCTGGAAAATAATAATTATGAAACTATAATTATTCAAATAGTTATTAAATAATTAAAAATAATTAAACTGGTGTGTTCAATAGCACATTATAATATTAGCATATTTTTGCTGTGGTATCGAAATTGGTATCGAGAACCTTGAAATTTCACTGGTATCGGTACCGACTACTGAAATTTTGGTACTGTGACAACACTAATTACAATTAATAAAGGTTGAAAAATATATTGTTCATTGTTTGTTCATTATACCTAATGCATTAACTAATGTTAACGAATGGAATCTTTTTATAAAGTATTACCAAAATTACATTAAAATTACATTCATTGTGAATTGCTAACATTTATTTGTTTTGAATCCGTTATGAATAGTTCTGTTGTCAGTATCAAAAGGTCATTGTGCCATACTGGTAAGCAGTAAAAACCATGAGAGCATCACAACAGCAGAGATTAGGGATGGGCATTTTGGGCATTTTGTCTACTCGAGTACTCGAGCAATTACATGTATATAACTGTATATATAATAACATGTCTGAAAAACGTCTTTGGCTGCTGCATTGCGTCTTGTTCCAGTGTATCATCTATTCGTTATTTTAGGCTGTTATAAAGTAATCTGTTACAAAATGTACAAAAGACTGCATAATCAAAATATAACGTATCATTTTGTCATTATGTGAAGATTCACTGCCCAACTCAATGAAAGAATGTGCACAACGTGCATCTGTCTGGTCTTCCTTCAGGCTGCTGTAGTAATCTTAGTAAACGCGCACCAATTTTTTTTTTAGTGACTGTCTGAACCGTCTATTTTCAAATCCCGGTTGGCTTAACAGGAAACGCCATAACCATCGCGTTTTAATGATAATAAAACATGTTTAGCAAACGTTTTGCAGAGACAAGTGTTCAAAACACGATGGTCTTTATCCTGTCCCTGCAGGAATCTTGCATTGTGCCAGGAAAGTAATATTTTCAGCTGGCCATGTTGCACAAGAGGCGCATCCAAAAGACAAGCATGACTAAAAGAACTAGTGCCATTAATATTAGCCTTTCACAGATAAATCGTATCGGCGTATATGTTTTCCAATATGAGCAGATATGAAAATTTTTCAGAACATATAATGCAGAAAACAATGCTTGGGGTGATTTAGAATTGGCGTCATAACAGTTTGTCCAGCAGAGCACGCTCCGACTCCACTGTTTACAGAGCTGAGCTGCCGGTGGTTCTGCAGACAGTGCGGAGTTGAGCAGTGTCTTACAGGCAAGTTGATAAATAGTTTGTGGAATACATACTGGAAAGTTAATAAACAATAACCCCATCATTTTCCCTTTTCAATATAATTAATATAATGTTAACCCTGTCCCTGACAACCATGTCACTCTTGTTTGTTTGCTGTTAGCCAGCTATAGTTTGTCAGTGCAGTCAGTAACGTAGCAGACTGAAAGGTAAACATCAGAGCAACTTTTTGCAGCTCAGCAGACAACGGTGCGGTGGTGGATTGTGTCTGTTAAGTGTTGATTTCATGCTACGTTGTTACCTAGTTGGTGAGATGCAATGCTGGAAAGTAAATAAACGATGTCCATCTTGTACTCTCCTTGACAACGAGCTTATAGCTAACTAGCTAACCACGTAGTTACTTTTATACCTTGTCAGCAGAGTGGAAGCTCATGAGTAAACGTATTCACCAAACTGTTTTATTCAGAATTCGCAGTTTGGTACCCCCTTCAACCGAACAATTCCAGTCGTTGTATTTACAAAATGTAATATTTAAAAGTCTGGTTTTCCACCGCTGAAAGTTTCCCCTGAACTTGTATAGCAGAATACAATGTAATACCGCTGCCACTGTTTATCTCGACTCGGCAGGTGTAAATGCTTCTTGTTTTACAACCTGCCCCTAATTGACTGGCAGTATTAAAATGGTCAACAATTGACTGATACTAAAGACTACTGATGTTTATTTAGCTATTTATTGTATTTTTATTTATTCTTTATTTTCTCAGTGTTCATTTCTAGAATTTGTTGACAATGTATAATGTCAAATATTCTTTGATAAAAATATTTAAGAAAGCAGCCTTCTGAGTACCTTTGCACAATCCACATAGAAAAGGTCTGTTTTCAATCCAGCTCAAAAATTAACTATATCGGCCACCATATCAGTAATCTGTGAATTTTCCCCCTCTAAAATCAGTATCGGTCTCAAAAATCCCATAACAGTCAAGCTCAACAAAGGACCACCTCAAGGCTTGAAATGGAGCTTGGGTGACATCAGCAATGATGTTTCGCATAGCCACAATAATAGACCAGCTTGGAAAATAATAACTCAAATAGTGTCACAGCTACTTCTGGACAAAACGTCTGAAGAACTGATTATTTCTCAGACATAACCCAGAAACTAAAGCTGAATATAAAGTTCTGCTTCTGGATATCGAGTTGACTTGCAAAGTGCCTCAAACCAAACTCCAAAGATCTTTTAAAGATTTGATGCCACTAACCTGGAAAACACAATTATTAGTTCTTCCTCAAAACCTTGTAAACACGACTTTGTTTCAGGTGGACTGATAAAAAATGTACAACTTTTATCAGACTGATTTCACAGTCAAATCGGAAACAGTAGGTTGGCTTCTTTAGTCTGTGGTTACCGAAATGTGAAACACAGCCCCCAGTGGCCAAAGTGATAAGTGTTCCAGGTGAAATGTTAACAGAGGGGCACCAAATTCGAGTTTTTAAGCGAGTGGTTCTCAGCTATAGTATATAGGCTGTAACACAGTGAAGAATCCATATTTTATAAACTGAACCCCCCAACCCAAAACCTAATCATCAGTGGAAAAAAATGTAATGTTAGAGGGGGAAAATGCAACCTCATGCTCAGCACTGATTATGAGAATGCAATTACATCCTGGATTCAACGTGGGATCCGAACCCGGGTCTTCCACGCAGCTAGCACAACACGCTTCCGGTCGCGCCACAGGGGAAGGTAGGGCCCTATGACTTCCGCGATGCTGAATCCAGCAAAAAAAAAAAAAAACACAAAAAAATAGGAAATAACGCAGAATGTCATGGAATTTGACATACTTAAAATTGTAATATGTCCTAGTGTGATGATTAAACCACAAAAGGCTAAGATTTAATGAAACAAATTCTCCTGAGCTGTGTGCTTCGATTGTAAGTGAATGTGAGAATCCGCTGCTTATAGCCTACACTAACTGCATCATTAACATCGTGTGCGTTCTGTGTGTGTGTGTGTAAATGACAAAGAGAAGAGCACTTTATTAATTTATGAAGAGCATAGATCAGGCACACTATATATTTATATGATTAAATTAGGGATGCACCGATACCACTTTTTCTCTTCCGATCTGATTCCTGAAATCTCAGTATTGCCCGATACTGATCCGATACCAGTGTTGTTTTTTTCATAATCAGTTTAGAATATCTATACCTCACTGAGTGATGCTAATTATATGTAAAAAAAAACAAAACAAAAACACAAACCTCTAACTACACATTATTTCAACATAAATGTACAAACTATTAAGAAAAACTTTATTGTTAACTAGTCTACCTGATAATGCTGCAGCAAAATTAACAGTAATTCTAGTCTAAGTGTTCAGTATAAAAGGCAGGTTTTATTTTTTTTGCAAAAAAAATTCAACTTGTATCTGGACTTTAAAGGATTCAGATCTCTTTTTTTTGTTCAATTCAGTTGTGAGATATCAGTCCACTTTTCATTCACAGTTATTTTTTGGAACCCATTCAACTTAAATATTGTTATAAGTTGTAAACAAATAATAATAATAATAATAATAATAATAATAATAATAATAATAATAATAAATACATTATTATTATTATTGACTTTTAGAATTTTAAATACAACAGTAATATATTTCAGTCATGCACCTTTAACTTTAAAACCCTCTGGCTTTTATTTTGACATTCTGAACTCTCCAGGAAATCCTGTATGTGTCTGTTTGTTAGCAAGTTCACAGTAGTTTAATACACTTCTTATTCAAATTCTGGTAAAATGCTCCTCCGGTGCCGTTCTAAATGCATATTATAAGTGAACCGAACTATTGAGCATCTACATCTGAGATGTTGTTCGTGAGAAGCGCTCAAATATTTAATATATTTAATTTAATAAAATATAGCCGCGAGTGTGTGGGTAAACAGAGCAGCGCCATTCACTAACACGCTGGTTCTGCACGTGCATATTATATATTTACTTATTAAACACAGCCTTTTGTGATTCACAGAGCTATCGCACATCTTCAAGTGGCTTTGAATAAAATGCACGAGTCATATGAACTGCTTTAATGATGTTTTTATGGTTCTTTTATGAAATTTTTGGAGCTTGACAGTAACAAACATGACTAACACACAGTATCGGATTTGGATCGGGCTCATCGGACCGATACCCGATCCATCTAAAAACGTCAGTATCGGAGATGATACCGATCCAGGTATTGGATCGGTGCATCCCTAGATTAAATCGTAGCCTTTAACAGTTTAATAAGCACATTAGTCCATATAGCGAACGGCTTTTCCAGAAGTGAAGTTGTCAAAAACATCCAGTTTTCCGCCAAAACACCAAAATAAAAGCACCATTTAACTAGGCACGTGAAACTGAAAAAATTGATTAGACAAATTGATTAGTTTTTAAAATAAAATGTAATTAACCTTAAAAACACAGAATTCAGGAAAATAAAATTGAAAACAGAATTTGGGGGTAAAATCAAATGGAATAAAAAAAAAATAAAACAAATGGATTTCATAGGGTCTCTAGGAAGGTAAACATGCTGAAGTCGATGCAAAAATGTCTAATAGGAGATGATGCTCGTCAGTGATTCTACATAATGTGGCTGATCCTAGGGTACAGGAACTCTCGGAAACAACATGCAGACTTCCCATGTGATCATGTTGCTTTTATATTAGTTTCATTTGAATACATCAAGTCCTGCTGGTGGAGCATTTCTGCAACATGTTTGCACCAAATAAAGTCTTTTGCTACAGTAAAATACTGATTCAGGCTGAAATGAACTGAATCATTATTGTAGGGACTATGGAGTTTTGCTTAATTGAGCAATGCAATGTCAGTCGTTACATGAGCCAATGATTACCTCCATCCTAAACGAATAAAGAACATTGACTGACATGCTGTTCTTTAAGGCACTGGGCAGTTCGTCTTTCTCTATTGAATTGAGAATGTATTTTCCCTTCCGGCCCAGGAGTTAATTATATGATGATCAGTAACTTGGCTAGGAAATTGGAAAAGGGCCAGTCCCAAATACAAATCTTGGCCATAATTCTAGTAATGCTGAAACTAATGCATTTGCTTCCATCTTCCATTCAAGGAAAGTGGGTGTAGATTTATACAGCCAAGTTTCAGAAATGTACCAAAAACCTTAAAAATCATAAAAGTATCCATCCATAAGTCTCATGTGCTAGCTATATTCCAATATTCTCAGGAACAGACTGAAGTATAAGTCATTGTCACTAAAAATACTGTGATATTTCAAATCTTGTGCACACTTCATGCATAAAGAGACTTTTAGAATAAGTAACTTTGCACTGGAGGCCTAGTACAATGAGCTAATGTCATTTAAAGGAAGTACTGTTACTATACACTGAACCAATTTCACATAAAAATAATAATGAAAAGAGTTACTAATTTAAAAGTATCTTTTTTTTTTTTTTCTTTCATCAACATCAGCCCACCTGAAAGACACTGGACAACCAAGAAATGTTATTAATTTTCTGTTCACACATTAAAACCTCAGCTTATCTAATCAGCATGCAGGCCACAAGTTTCCCTTCCACATTGCTCACTTTGAAACCTGTAATGGAGACAGACCAACCACTGGCACAACAGAGTCATCCCATCCACTGATTCCATTTGAGCAGAAAAACAGAGTCAGTGTGGCATATTAGATTAAAGGGGAGGGCTGTTGTGTGTGCAAATCTGCAAATTCTATAAATAGATGACCTTCAACCCACCGTAAATAGGCAGCAGAATATACAAAGGTGTTCATTCAGACAGCCAGTGGAGAGTCGTCCGACTGTGCACAAAAATTGATTCATGGGGGTGAACTAATATCGCAGCAGGACAGCATTAACTAACATAAAGTAACACTAGTGATAGACTGACATATTGGTCAGGCCGATTAATGAGCCAATATTTGGCCATTTTCAGACTAGCATGTGCCTGCTTGGTGGGGATGCTCCAATCAGGATTTTTACAGCCAATACCCATTTTCTTGTCATCTGATCGGCCGATACCGATCTCGATTATCAACCTTTTATCAGGAGCTCTGTCATTAATGGTTATATGCAAGTTGGATGTGCACGAATAACTGACCAATCAAGTAATGGTTCTGCACTAGTTAGTCGACTATTAATAACACTATTCGAATATCGCAAATTCGATTTTGCTTTGCGCATTTGGTTCTTGTTGGAGTCATACCTTCCAACAGACAAGGATCTGCTTTTATGGTGAAAAGAAAATGTGAAGTGAACGAGAAACTCTCCCGACTGTCCTGATTGTACTATACAACACCTCATGAGCTTCAATCTAGGGTCAGGAATCTTTAGGCAGCTCACAATTCGATCCAATTCCGGAAGTCACGATCGGATTTCAAAACGATTCCTGAAGCATCTACATTTTTATTGATTATTCTGCTGTGCAAAGGCAAAACACAGTAACTTTACATTTAGACCAAAATTGGGGCTCTTAGACTTTAAGTTGGCCTGTGACAGACAGGTCCCACTCAACTATAACCAGGTTTTGAGAAAATTGCAGTAACTACAAAATCCACACTCAAATCAAGTAACTGTTTTGTTGGTGTACTGTGTATTTACAGCCTTTGTATGGCAGTATTGTCATCATAAAAAGAGAAAAACTGACCTCTTTACACATGAAACTAAATTAAGAAAATAAATATTGGTTTTCAAAACAAAATACTATTAAATTAAATAATTCAACTGATTATGTTAAATAACTATGTTTAAAGCATTGTTTATCATTTTTATTTAATAGTACTGCATTTTTAATTAGAATAAATCTATCCAAGGCCTTTTGATTTTTTTTTTTAAACTTTAACTACAGGTTAGTGCTCCAGGTTGATTACATGAGATATCTGCTTCTGTGAGAGTGCAGATGACAGCTTCTGATTTCCACACCACAGGTGATAAAGTGGGATTATTATTTAAAAAAATCTATAAAGCATCTAGTATGCGCTGTTTCATCTGTTTGCTCTGCGAGTAGAAGTCTCACCTCTTTAACATGTTTCTAACGAGCCGTCAGCTGTGCACACTTTTCCCGACCAGCGAGAGACCGGCAAGTGTTAGGGGAGTACTCCACTGCAAAATTCCTCAAAAATGCCCAACACTATTTTTGCTAAGAAATATACTGTAGGTTAGTTCATTGATAATCAAATAAACACAAAAATATTCATTTTTAAATGAAAGTTTCTTTTAATAAGCTTTTAAAACAACTAGACTTGCAGAAAATATTCTCTATATTAGGATAAATAGCCCTATGAAGAACTAGGCTTGGTGTCAAACTGAAGTCGAACTGATAACCCATGGGTGCAATTAAACTAGGCCTGCATGTGACATTTTTGGTTATTTATTCATTGTCACTATTTAATGTAGCTATTATTGTAATTCACTGTTTTAAAATGTCCACTTTATTTTTACATCATATTTAATAACTATTATAGTATCAGACGACCACTTCACATCACTATTCATTTCTGAACTTTTTTCAGGTTTAGCCCACTATACTTTTGTAAAAAATGGAAATTTCAGCTTTTGCAATGTTTGACCAAAACAAACCAAATGAAAAAATGAAACCGAATCAGCCACACATTTTTGCAAGAAAAGAGCCAGACAGCCAAAGATGGCTCAAACTGGGAACAAGCCAACAGATGGGCAGTGTTACAAATGAAATTAAAGAAAAAAGCAAACCAACCCTACCCTTTTAGCCAAGTACAGAATAAAAGCCCCAAAACCACACCAGCATGAATTACTGAAAGGTGAAAGACTGTAAGTTCATGCCCACTTTCACATCAAAACAAATATCGCAAGTGTTATTTGACTGTGTCAGCTCTCAGATGGTCCCCACATTGACCATGTGTTTAAAGGAAGGGGTTTCACACCAGCTGTTTGCATTATAGCAGCACTGTGATCTGGTGGCGAGGTTCATATGGTTCAGAAAAGCTTCCCCCACAGCGCGCTCGCAGATCAATGGATGCTCCTTACTAGCAAGAAAGCCTGCCAGGGAATTTCCTTCAAGAGCATCCAAGGAATTTCATTTCTCCTTCTGCACACTGCAATCATTTATGATTAAAGATTACAGCACTTTGTGTTTCTCTTGAACAACAAAATAATCTCAGACAGCAAATAAACGCCTGTAGAGATATTCAGACTCATGTTTCATGCTTTGAGCTGAAATGTGCATGCTGCATGCTTAATCAACAGGTCATGTTTGCAAGAAAAGTCCGAACAAAAGATTTTTGATCTTCAAATATTGCTGCATTAGAAAACAGGTTTACCATACACTGCTGTGGATATAACTTCAATATTTCAGCAACAAGCATGCAGCTACTATTGATATGTATTGATAATACCACACAAAAACATGTTGATAAAAAAAAGCATCTTCACCAGTAAAAGAGTAGTGGTAAGGAGTCGAATCTACAGCTGATATGCAGGAATAATGAGTCCTTTGCACTTGCCAGAGCTGAATAAAGCAGCAGCACAGCTTGTGCATTCCACCCCAGTCACTGACACAGAACAACCACGCATCTTAATTCGATCTTGTGACCTGAACAACATGTTTCTCCTGTGAGTTTTCCAACTGAATTCTGTCAGTCAGAAGTTCAGAATTCAGAACAATCTGATTAAGAATGTCTAATTCATCCAAATTTGTCTCATTCATAACTTATGACTACATATCCTGACCACGTAACTAAAACCAATCAAATCTTTTGACTCTGCGTGTAACTAAGACAAAGCTACTTTACTAAAGTTTTTAAAGAAGGGGGCTAGAACCCACACAGCAGACATCAGTTACATTAACGGAGCACTCAGTAAGGTTTAGCTAATTAAAAAAGTTTTACACAAAGACATGAATAGCCTTTTCAAGAAATATGTTGAAAAAGATGATGTACATTCACATGAGATGAAGACTCCAGTCAAATCAGAAACCCAATATAAGCAGTTTAATTTTACATACAGTGGGTCACCCCCTTATGGGCACCATGTTGACAGCACATGGCACTGTATCATTCAATTGACTTGAGTTACTACCACTAATAATGACAATAATAGTAACTTATTTAACTTAAATACTGCTTTCAGCCAATGCTCAAACATAAAAGTACAAACAAAAGCAAACCAAACAATAAAACAACAAACAGAATATACTTACTTCAAACAACAATGGGGCACAAGTCAACAATATAGTCCAGAGTGATGGTATGGTATTGATGAACAGGAGTGTGATCCACATCAGACAGTCCAAACTGAATGAGTGCAAGTGGAAGGATTTAATGTCTAAAAAAGAGGTCCCTGCTGGAGTTACGAAACAATCCGCTACTCCCTGCAGCTCTCATGGCGGATCATGGATAAACGGCACGATATCAAACGCCAAGCGTGCGCACAAGGCGGTGTTCGACTGGCAGAGAGCTTGAGAGTCGAGGCTGCCCGATTTCAGTCCAGTGCGCAACAACACGGGAAAATTAATTTGGATTAAATCCGAAAATGCCCATAATAGGGATGTGTGTAGTATGAGGTGCAGAAAAACATACGACAAAAAGATATACAAACATTTTCAGTGTGAAGCAGCACAGCTGTCAGTAAAGGGTCCAAAAACACAAGTACAACTGGGACCAACAGGACGAGTAAGAGCCAGCTAAAAAGTACTGAGTGCACCTTTATCAAGCCTCCTAATAATCTGTTAGTAATCTCATTGTAAACTGACAGCTCAATTGGAATGAAAAACATTTATGTTAACACCCCAATCGGGAGAAAAAATGTGATCTGACTGAGCTCCAACCAAATTACATTTCTATCCAACTGAAAGTGGTAGTGCAGATCTTAAATAATCCTTTTCACAGAAGAAGAATTGGCATGAAAACTTTGAATCAGACTACTTTTTTCAACTGGATTTAAAATACCTCATGTACATGATTGCAGTGCAGGACAACAGTCTTCTGTCAATTTACTGTGCATCTGTGCATGTAAACATAGTCAGTGTGGGGTTGGTGTAGCCTACTGGTTAAAGATCTGGGTTGGTCTGCAAAAGGTTGTAGGTTCAAACCCCACAAGTATCATCTGTACCATTAGATAAAACATGGGTCTCACCTCACAGAGTGAAGATGCACCAGCGTAATTCAGCTCATCATCATCACCTGGATCCCTCCAATGTGTTGCCATCATTTCACTTTACTGAAAAGCCGGAGTACCTCTGCAGTCCACATCTAGAGAAATCTCCTCAAATCACCTGAGAGATCCCACTTTAACATCCAACTCAATTCTGTTTCCACGTGTTTGGGTAAAACACCCTGGAGGAGCAAGAAAGCCAGTCTTTAGGCACCTCTCATTACAGAACAAAACCTAAACATTAGGAGTGTAACGATGCATCGATCTAATAACCAAAGATCCAATGTTATCGATACAACACGTAATTATCGATATAGACATTTTTAAGATGCCACATCCGTACGCATTTCCATCAGGCTATGAAGCAACCTTATTACATTCATTTCACTTCATGAGCACTAAATACACTTCATGTGGGACAAGGATGTGCGCAGGGTCTGTGAAAACAAATTGCGCTCCGATATCTGTGCACGCACGTCAACCGGGCTTCCCACGAATCGCAAGCTCCAGTGACAGGATCAGTGCAAGCACGTCAACCAGGCTTTCCGCGAATCGCAAGCTCCAGTGACAGGATCAGTGCAAGCGCGTCAACCAGGCTTCCTGCGAAATGCGAGCTCCAGTGACAGGATCAGTGCAAGCACGTCAACCAGGCTTTCCGCGAATCGCAAGCTCCAGTGACAGGATCAGTGCAAGCGCGTCAACCAGGCTTCCTGCGAAATGCGAGCTCCAGCGACAGGATCAGTGCGAGCATGTCAACCGGGCTTCCCGCGAAACGTGAGCTCCAGTGACAGGATCAGTGCGAGCATGTCAACCGGGCTTCCCGCGAAACGTGAGCTCCAGTGACAAGATCAGTGTGAGCACGTCAACCGGGCTTCCTGCAAGCTCCATTGACAGGATCAGTGCGAGCACGTCAACCAGGCATCCCGCGAGCTCCAGTGACAGGATCAGTGCGAGCAAGTCAACCGGGCTTCCCACGAAACGCGAGCTCCAGTGAAAGGATCAGTGCGAGCGCGTCAACTGGGCTTCCCACGAAACGCGAGCTCCAGTGAAAGGATCAGTGTGAGCGCGCCAACCGGGCTTCCCATTAAACGCGAGCACCAGACCAATGACAGGATCAGTGCGAGTACATCAACGGGGCTTACCCCGAAACGAGCTCCAGACCAGTGACAGGATCAGTGCGAGCACGTCAACAGGTCTCGCCATAAAATGCGAGCTCCAGCCCAGTGACAGGATCAGAGCGAGCATGTCAACCGGCCTCTCCTTAAAATGTGAGCTCTCGTGACTTCGGGCTTCCATCGATCTCGTTGCGCATGCGACCCATTTGAATTTTACATGATTAATTTGCTATTTTAAAGTACCATGGAGCAGTTCAACCATCATGTGAAAAATCTTGACAACGTCGACATTCTGAACAGCACTAACGAGGGAAATAGAAACACCTGCTCAGCTCCAGCATCAGTTATAAGAAATTACACATCAACACCCTTAATAACATTTATCCCAGTTAACTGTAGCAGAATTTTTCATTACAACTGTGGAAGTTGTAGCCAAGAAAACCATGGATAGCACGGATAGTTGGAAACAAGTCATGGGTATGTAAGTACTTTGAATTGGATTAAACTGAAAAATAAGCTGTAATCAAATGATTTATGATCACTTGTGTGACTTTATTTTTTATATTATTATCTGTATAATTTTTTTCAACATCTGAAGTACCTTATTTTGTTGTGTATATGGATACTAAATTTGCACTTTTCAAAAAGCTCAATAAAATATTCAAATTATATTTTGGTTGCATTTGAGGGCAATTCTTTTTTTTATTATTGTGTAAAATAGGCACATAATATCGGAATATCGATCGCAGGGATCTGAATCGAGTCAAATCGAAATAGTATCGCGGCAGACTTTGAAGTATCGGCAAATATCGGATCGCAGAAGAGAATCGATACAAGATCGTAACGTGACGAAACGTCCGATTTACACCCCTACTAAACATACCATAACATGAATCAATCACTTCAAGTTCAAAAGTAATGCAAGTGGTTACTTGGTAACAAAGTACTTAAGTGAAATTTTCGTTTCAAAGCAAGGCTGCGTTATAATTTTAATGAAATTCACAAAATTCATTTATAAATACATTTGTACTCGATTTCTGATTTCACGTTGATGTTGTTGTATTTTTTGACAGGTGCTGTAAAGTAACCCTGTCGAACGCAAGAACCAAATACGTTCCGCACAACACAAACGCCCTAAAAAACGCTTATTCCAGCAAGCGCGAGTCTTTCCTCAGTGCCACATGGTTACATGAGTCCCTTTTCTTCTCCATTAAAACCTCGAACTGTGAGATATCAAACACAAGAGCCAATTAAACACAAATAATCCCGTTAACATGAAATGATAACCCAGAGTAAAGAGCATACTCGGGCTGTAAAATGAGAGGTTTGATGTGGTGTGGTCAGACTCATCAGCCTTGGAAACTTTCCGTTGTGGGTTTGATGTCGTGTACTCAAATACAACAGACTGTGAACATACTTTAAAAGTGTTAAACTTTGTTTTTATCCAGTTAACACAGGACCTCATCCCGGAATTGGTGAACTTTCATTGTTTCGAGTGAAATATAAAGCCGTTGGCTCTGGTTAGCATGATTAGCTATCAAAACAAAGTGAAGGCTAAGTGGTATTGTAATGGCTAGCCAGCACCTACCTGTTGGGAATAAAGCGCTGATGTATTGCTGTGAACGCCCATTGCGGACCAAGAACTCATTGATTCTTTAGTATAGTTTGGGCGATAGCGTCGGTTCGTGTCATGTCCCTTATCCGAGTGTTTTTGCTGGTTACAAACAATGAGAAAGTTTCCCAACTTCCCTGTCCAGCTCGACACACGCGTGTGGCACTCACTGGATCGGGGCTCGAGCTCTCAGAGAATCCTTGGAAACGCCGCCCTTTTGCGAGCAGGCGAAGCGTCCGTCCAATCAGGTTCCAAGTGACACTTCACGTTTAAATTTCAGCCAATGGGCGGCGTTGTTACAAGTAGTATTTTTCCCCAAGCATCTGCTTTCTCAAAAAAAAAAAAAAAAAAAAAAGTAAACAACCTGTCTATTTTAATTTTTTTCTCACTTCGTTAGTGCTTTAATGAGCATGTAAAGTAAGAGAAAATGTCTTTATAATTACGTGTGAACAAAAATATAAACATTCATAAACAGTTCATACTATGCTCTTTGTCATGCAAACTTACCGTTCTCTCTATCAAGTCACTTTTTAGAAAAATAACATTTAACATTTTTTTTTCTCACTTCATTTGGGGTCTTTATGGAAAATAAAATAAGAGAAAGCGATTTTATAACTACCATTTAATTATTACTTAATTATTGTATATTTCCCCCCTTGTTTTTCACATTTTTATGTCATAATTTAACCCTCATGTTTTGTTGAGATTGCCTTTGTTCTTTTTGTTTGGAGTCTTGAAGTTGTAGCTAAGTCAAAATAATTACAGTAATTTGGAGGCTAATCTTTATTTTCCTTCCTATAAGTAAATAACCTATATAACTTATCCTTTATACATATTCCTATGTAACTTATATTCCAATGAGTTCTTTTAATATGTTCTTCTGACTTCTAATGTTCCTAAAAATCCCAGTATGCAGATATTATTGAAGATTTAACCTGTCTGTTGTAAAACAGGCATGCACTATTCAGAAATGACTGTTACCCAAAAAATCTAAATAAACAACTGGCAGCCATTGTTTCTGTGTACACAATTGCAGAATTTTAACATGTAAAAATGCCTTGCATTATACATGTTTTATTCTGAAACTCCAAACATCAGCATTGTAAGCTTTTTTTTAATAGAGGACATGTGATGAATGTTGCACAGTTTAAATTGTGTTTGTAATCAGTTCTCATACAATAATGAAAAGTTATAAAGTAGGCTAACTCATCCTGATACATGAGGTTTAACGTCCATTCTATATCCATGGGGATGTGTGTCCCTCCTCCCATCTTTGATTGTTTCATTTGTCATATGTTACAACAAATGGAGCAGTGTTGTACGATAGAACATCTTGCTAGGACTTTTTGTCCTGAACACACACACACACACACACACACACACACACACACACACACAAAATGACAGTGTTGTTGTTGACCAGACAATACAGATACACGGTTTGTGGACTACTCTTCTCACAGAAAAACTACCTCACTGACTCAAATAGTTTAACACTGCTTAATATACAGAGCATTCAGAAAGTATTTAGACTTCTTCATTTTTTTCACATTTTGTTATGTTGCAGCCTTATGCTACAATGCTTTAAAAAAAAACACTTGACACTCGAAATTTAGCTCAGGTGCATCCCATTTCTCTGGATCATCTTTGAGATGTTTCTACACTTTGATTGGAGTCCACCTGTGGCAAATTCAATTAATTGGACATAAAGGACTCTCAGACTGTGAGAAACAAGATTCTCTGGTCTGATGAAACGAAGATTGAACTGATTGGTCTCAATTCCAAGCATCATGTCTGGAGTAAACCAGGCACCACTCATCACCTGCACAATACCATCCCAACGGTGAAGCATGGTGGTGGCAGCATCATGCTGTGGGGGTGTTTTTCAGCGGCAGGGACTGGTCAGGGTTGATGGAAAGCTGAACACAGCAAAATACAGAGATATCCTTAATGAAAACCTGGTCCAGAGCGCTCAGGACCTCAGACTGAGCCGAAGGTTCACATTCCAACAGGCGCACACAGCAAAGACAACACAAGAGTGGCTTTGGGAAAACTCTGTGGATGTCCTTGAGTGGCCCAGCCAGAGCCCGGACTTCCACCCAATCGAACATCTCTGGAGAGACCTGAAAATGGCTGTCCACCACCACTCCCCATCCAACCTGACAGAGCTTGAGAGGATCTGCAGAGAAGAATGACAGAAAATCCCCAAATCCAGGTGTGCAAAGCTTGTCACATCATACCCAAAAAGACTTGCAGTAATCTCTGCCAAAGGTGCTTCAACTAAGTGCTGAGTTAAGGGTCTGAATACTTATGTCAGTGTGATTATTTCAGTTTTGTTCTTTTTAATAAATTTGCTAAGTTGTCAAAAATCTGGTTTTTGCTTTGTCATTATGGGGTATGGAGTGTAGATTGATGTGAATTTTGTTTTTAAAGCATTTTCGCATAAGACTGCAACATAAAATGTGAAAAATGAAGTAGTCGGAATACTTTCTGAATGCACAGTAAATTGATTTTTTTTATTTATTGTTTTTATATAAGGATATGCTAAATATATATATGCTAATTGGGGAGTGTGTGTGTGTGTGTGTTAGTATATGCACTGTAAAAAAAATAAAAATTAGTATGAGTTTACAGTAAATTCCTGGCTACTAGTTGCATGACTTTCACAGTATATTTTACAGTAGTATTTCGACAGTTTATTAAAATTAAAAGACAACTGTATACTGTGATAGTGAACAGGAATTACTGTAATGTAGCAGTGCTGTAGAATCACAATGATCTTCTGCATTTTTTAAATCTACAGTGTTTACTAATTGTCACCATCACTGAGATTTGTATGCTGAGTTTTGATATCTGTGCTTGCTTGTTTTACAACTTATGATAAAAAGTTAATGAGTGATAAAACATACCATATTATAACCTAACTTCGCAAACATCCCTTTCTCATTGTTCCTTTAAAATGATTCTGTCTCTTTACTTTCAATGCATCATATAGTGTTGACTTCACATTTTACAAATGTGGTCCGATATAAAGTCCACCAATAAAATTACAAATTTTTTTCCAAACATCACGGTACAATAACTTGTGTTCTTAAACACAACTGCAGCAGCTAGGAGAGTCACTTTAAGAATTTAACAAGATAAGATCCCATCCAAACGGAACACTAAACACCCTAATGGTGACTTCAAATTAAACATTTTCCCATAATGCAGTGCGATATTTAGATGTCTTTTTTCACAGTAGGTTGTTGTTTTGTGACAGAAAATGACCTAGTCTGCAGTAAGAAATTACTGTTAAATCTTGTAAAATCCTGGCTTATAAAACCCTTTTTTACAGTGTGTGTGTGTATATATATTATATATATATATATATATATATATATATATATATATATATATACAGAAATATTATTTTTTTAGGCAATTTCTCTTAAAGAAGTGCATGTTTTGTATGTTCAGTTTATAAGAATAAGTATCATCTTTTTTTTTTTTTTATGTATTCTGCAAAAATGTACATGAAGAACAATCAGTTTGGCTGTTATAAGATCAAGCTCAGTCATAAAGTCATAGGATTCTTGTAATATAGATCCTCAAGTCTGTATAAGTTACAAGTTCCATTCTTGCCAATAGGGAAGTGTTGTGTTAATTGAACACAATTTCCTTTTAAAGTTTATACTTTCGTTTATGGATCAGTCACCCCCAGATCTCTCATTCTCTCTCCGTCTTTCGTTTCTCCATTTTTCTCTTTCGCAAATACAACTGTTTGTCTGGATTACTGGAGTCACATGTTGGCCTGGTTCAAAGCAGGGTCGGGCAGTTTTGGCATGCAATTGGCATTGGCTGTGGAATGTCTGCATACACAAGGAGCGGCTGCTATGCTCACAGTCTGAGAGAGCTTGACCAGACATCATCCATCAAACCATTGCCATCCCAATACACTTGAATCAGTGATATTATTTATGAGAATATGGGCAACACTTATTCTACAATGATGCTTTATTAATTTTGAGCTGTATTTTTATCCATCCATACTTTGATACTCAGATGTGTCAGAGTTAATCTGAACAGTAAGACTGAGCAAAGCTGATCATTACCACATAAAATTGCCTTGTACAACCATTAAATATATACAGTGCATCCGGAAAGTATTCACAGCGCTTCACTTTTTCCACATTTTGTTCTGTTACAGCCTTATTCCAAAATGGATTAAATTCATTATTTTCCTCGAAATTCTACAAGCAATACCCCATAATGGCAACGTGAAAGAAGTTTGTTTGAAATCTTTGCAAATTTATTAAAAATAAAAAAAGAAAAAAAATCACGTACATAAGCCTTTGCTCAATACTTTGTTGAAGCACCTTTGGCACCAATTACAGCCTCAAGTATTTTTGAGTATGAAAATACAACAAGCTTGGCACACCTATTTTTGGGCAGTTCCTCCCATTCTTCTTTGCAGGACCTCTCAAGCTCCATCAGGTTGGATAGGGAGTGTCGGTGCACAGCCATTTTCAGATCTCTCCAGAGATGTTCAAATGGGTTCAAGTCTGGGCCACTCAAGAACATTCACAGAGTTGTCCCGTAGCCACTCCTTTGTTATCTTGGCTGTGTGCTTAGGGTCATTGTCCTGTTGGAAGATGAACCTTCGCCCCAGTCTGAGGTCCAGAGCGCTCTGGAGCAGGTTTTCATCAAGGATGTCTCTGTATATTGCTGCATTCATCTTTCCCTCGATCCTGACTAGTCTCCCAGTTCCTGCCGCTGAAAAACATCCCCACAGCATGATGCTGCCACCACCATGCTTCACTGTAGAGATGGTATTGGCCAGGTGATGAGCGGTGCCTGGTTTCCTCCAGACATGATGCTTGCCATTCAGGCCAAAGAGTTCAATCTTTGTGTCTCATGGTCCGAGAGTCCTTCAGGTGCCTTTTGGCAAACTCCAGGCGGGCTGTCATGTGCTTTTACTGAGGAGTGGCTTCCGTCTGGCCACTTTACCATACAGGCCTGATTGGTGGAGTGCTGCAGAGATGGTTGTTCTTCTGGAAGGTTCTCCTCTCTCCACGGAGAAATGCTGGAGCTCTGTCAGAGTGACCATCAGGTTCTTGGTCACCTCCCTGACTAAGGCCCTTCTCCCCCATCACTCAGTTTGGCCGGGCGGCCAGCTCTAGGAAGAGTCCTGGTGGTTCCAAACTTCTTCCATTTACGGATGATGGAGTCCACTGTGCTCATTGGGACCTTCAATGCTGCAGAAATTTTTCTGTACCCTTCCCCAGATCTGTGCCTCGATACAATCCTGTCTCGGAGGTCTACAGACAATTCCTTGGACTTCATGGCTTGTCATCTGACGTGCACTGTTAACTGTGGGACCTTATATAGACAGGTGTGTGCCTTTCGAAATCATGTCAAATCAACTGAATTTACCACAGGTGGACTCCAATCAAGTCCAACCAATCAAATCTAGAAACATCTCAAGGATGATCAGTGGAAACAGGATGTACCTGAGCTAAATTTTGAGTGTCATGGCAAAGGCTGTGAATTCTTATGTCCGTGATTTTTTAAAGATTTCAAACAAACTTCTTTCATGTTGTCATTATGGGGTATTGTTTGTAGAATTTTGAGGAAAATAATGAATTTAATCCATTTTGGAATAAGGCTGTAACATAACAAAAAGTGGAAAAAGTGAAGCGCTGTGAATACTTTCCGGATGCACTGTAAAATTATATAGTTACGTATAGTACAGTAAATGATGCATATACATGTATTTCATATAATATACTGTATAGCTGTAGTGTGTTGAACTACTGTATTACTTAATTGAAATTTGGGGAGGTAGCTATTATTCTCATTTACGACAATTAACTATTTGTATTTTTAATATAAAATAACATAATATAATATAATATAATAACCCATTATATTATATTATATTATAAATACAATTTATAATATTAATATTATTTCTAACATAATTTTATAACTATATATTATTTAGTTTTAGTGTGTCAAACAATGCTACAGTAGGTAGCTATGTCTGCTTGTCTTATTGTCATTTACATTTATTACCTATATGTAAATATATAGTTATATTTTTCAGTATGTAGACAGTTATAGTTCATGTATAATATGATATCATTTATAATAAATCATATTACAGTTTTTCTCAATGGCTTTGGCCCAATTTGCGAATGAGAATTATTTTTTCAAAACATTAAGTTCAAATCTCTGAACAATTAGTTTCTTATTCACACCAGATTTGAATTTCTTATTCATTTAAGCAAATTGCACGTGTTTTGGCACATGTGTGCAAAAGAGTAAGTACAACTGTCTACAATGTGCACAATTAAATGCACATGGCTTGCTGATCAAAACTGATGAGTTGATTCTCAGTGAAATTGTCAAACTCTTCACAACTTCTAAACATTCTTTCATCATGTGAGCCATCACATGCAAAATGATCCATTCAGTTATTAAAATCTGTCAGACATACATGTATATACCATAAATATCTTTGACATGAAATGTTTGTGATGTCTGCTAAATCTCTGGCCAACAAGAGTGACAGGATGTCCACAAAGAAGATGTGAACTTGTAGTGTTATGTACTGTGAGGAGGTACAATTTATTGGATTTATAGAACTACCACAGGTTTTACATGGATGTCATTTTGTAGCAATTTTCTGTTCACTATATATGACTTTACATGTAAGAAATGTGGACATGCAAATGGGAATTTTCTGTTTACATGTAACACATTGCTTCAAAAATACATTTACTGTATACATACAAATGTGCATATCCTTTTTCTGTGTACTAGAGTTGTGTACAGTATTGACTTATCCCAGTAAACTTTTACCTACTGTTGAAATCAGTATTTTTAAAGCTCAGTGTGATACACAATAGCATTCAGCTAGACAAAACTGACACTCTTATATAGTACAGTAAGCAGTCAGTGTCAACAAAAAATGAACAAAAATGAAATTTGTATAAAACAAACATTTCTAGGGTTGAGTGCCATGATGGAAAAAACATCTAAACATTTTGACCAGTACGGCTCACACAATGACAAAAACACTTTCATTTTGGTGGCATTGGCCAATTTACTGACACAATAACTAGGTTTTGAAGCATGAATTGAATGTTTTGGGTGAGTTACTCCATTTTGCAGACATGCAATAGAGTTGTGATGTCCCATAAAACAGTTGCACTTACAGTTTAGAGAATGTTAAGACTGTTTCAAACTGAGAAAAACTGTAATTATAATGTGTAATATTTAGTTGAACTAATGGCTGTTCAAATTTGGTATGGTAGCACTAATTCAGCATTCATTATTGTCATTTGTGACTATTAACTATAACTATAGTTATATATAATTTATATATTTAGTTAAATTATATATTATATATAATGCATATTGTGTGGAACTGTAGTACTAAATTGCAATTTGTTATGGTAGCTATGTTTGCTTGTATTACTCTCATTTATGACAATTTACCATGTAAAACTACATAGCAATGGACATATTTAATGTACAGTATATAGTTACATTTCTCATATTATATGATAGATAGATAGATAGATTTTTACATATTCACAAACACACAGAAAGAGAGAAAGAGAGAGAGAGAGAGAGCAATAACTTGAAAATAGAGCACTGTGGAAAGTGTTCAGTTTCTAGAGGTGCACACAAATGCTTCTTTCATTCAAGGCCAACAGAAGGGGGCCACCTGTTTTAGGGATTGGGTGGCCTTTGTTCCGAGGTCGTCCTGACCAGGGACTTTCACAATACTTCACAGGCCAGAGAATTTCTCTCTCTTGGTCTGCTCTGAAATGGACCTCAATCCACGGCAGACACTCTCTCGGGAAGCAGCCATCCCAGGAAGAATGTCAGTCAGCTGCATGTCTTTCTTTGTAACATACACAGAAATACTCCTGCTAGTTTTAACTTAAAAACAGATACAGTGTCCATCTTTGTTTTGACTTTGTTTAGTCTACTTCACTTTAAACAGCACGAGAATCAATCTGCTTATCTGTCTAAGTGGGTCTTTTTGCAATATGTGACACAGTTTGGCTCCCACAAAGATTAGATAACTAATCATCCTTAAAATGAACCTCTCCTTTCATATTTTGTGAAATGTGAAAGGTCACAGCTTTATTTACCGTAGCTTCTGCAACCTCAACTTCATTTACAAATAACTTATAAATTCACATTCACCTCTGAGACAGCTAGGGCTTGGAAATGGTAAACAAACCTGACCAAAACCGTGGTTAAACAGCCAAACAGAGAGTGGGCTGCTTTGTATTCACAGCACACTGAAACTCCGTCCTGCTGTTCAAATGCTGGAGTCATGTGTCAGGTGTATGAAAAAAGCTCAGCAGCTCCTCCCATTTTCTATTGTGAATGTCCACTCACTCTATCAATGCCCCACTTTTATTTATCTGGCAAATCATGTGAACAAAACTAAAACTCCAGAATCTGGCGTCAGCTAGATGTTGCTTTTGCGCTTTTCTCGTTCCTTTGTTTTCGCTCCTTGACTTTGTGGAAGCCACTTAAATGAAATAACGGCAAAATAGAGAATGAGGACAAACGTAAGATGATATAAGAATATGAATGATTGAAAGAATGTTCCTGGCTCAAGAATTTGGACTCTTCTGGCTTTCACTAATCCCAATCAAACTGATAAACCCTATTATTCTTAAAAGAATATTCCGGGTTCAATACAAGTTAAGCTCAAACGACAGCATTTGTGGCATAATATTGATTACCACAAAAAGCAGTTTTGACTTGCCCCTCCTTTTCTTTAAAAAAAGCAAAACTTACAATGGAAGTGAATGAGGCCAATTCATAAATGTTAAAATACTCACTGTATCAAAAGTATAGCCACAAGACGTAAACAGTATTTGTAAACATGATTTTTGTGTCTTTTCTCTGTAAAATTATATAGTTACAAGTTATAACCAATTTTACAACTTTGTTGCCATGACGATGTAATGTCACCAAACCCTAAAATGCTTTAAATAACTTTACTGTTTTGAGTTTTAACAGAAGAATTAATGTAAGTGCTTTTATAAAATTATAAGCTTTACATTTCTGCCTTTAAACCCTCCAAAAATTGGCCACATTCACTTCCATAGTAAGTGCCTCACTGTATCGATTTTTGCTTCTTTTTTTTTTAAAAAAAAGGAGGGATGAGTCTAAATGAATATTTGTGGTAATCAAAATTATGCCACAAATGCTGTTGATTGAGCTGAACTTGTTCTGAAACCGGAACATTCCTTTAAGTTACTAGTCTGTGGAAAAGAAAAGTGTTTTATTGACCAAAATATAAATGACATTATTATGCTTTGTTCTTAAATTTATGACTCTGAAATTTGGTGATTATTACATAAGGCTACATCTGGAAGGAGGGGACACATATCATGTGTCCATATACATACTGTATGTGTTATAAGCTGTAAAGTTTTATTATACTGTATATTGTCACTTTTGCTATTGGACTATTGTTTGAATAGAATTAAATTCTATTTTTTTTATGCATTACTGACAAAAATTCATGTGTTTGGATCGTCCTAACTTTACAGAAACAAGGTTAATAAGTGAATTTATCACATTAGTTTCATGTTTACACTTATGTTTTTAGTGATAGGGCAATCATTTTTAGAAACAAGTTACTTTCGTTACTAGGGATGTGCATATGTAATCGACTAATCGAGTACTTGTTCTTCACCAAGTACTATTAAAAAAAAACAGTCTAACATCGCAAATGTATTTTCCTTTGCACATTTACCTGCGGTAGGCAATGCTAAATTGCACTCTAATTTCCCTCTGAATCTCTCACCAAATCTCGCAGGTAAAGTTAATTCCACTGGCAAAAAAAAAAAAAAAAAAAAGTACGGCAATACTTGCAATATTTTGATTCTTATTTAATTGTATCTATTGGTATTTGGTTCTTGTAAGAATCATGCAGACCAACAGATGAGGCTCTGCTTTTATGGTGGAAAGACAATGCGAAGCAGTACAAGAAACTCGGAGGCTCATTAGATCACTATGTGTGTGTGTAAGCTTATGTTCATTACCCTAATGCAGTCAGTATTGGTCTCTATGTACCGTTTACATTTGATGAGTTCAAAAGATTTTTTTTTTAAATCCCTTTTTTAATTTTTTTCTATTATTTCTAAAACAGAAAGCATAGTTTACAGTTTTTCTCGATCGATTTTACACATTTCTCCAAACTGTAATTAATGCTCTCAAAACAATTCACACAGCCGACGAAACAGACACTTAATTTAGCAGATCAATTCAATTTCACTGCATAACGAAGCACTGTATTCTTTTCTGATAATGCATTTATTAAAACTAATAGATGTGTTCTCTATTGAATTCATAGCATTTGCAGCAATAGAGACACAACTCTACCATTGAAATAACACGTTTATCATAAAAATCCACAGTAAAGACCTTTTTTCTCTGAATTTCTAGTTTTTTACTACTTTTCCTCTGAAAAGAGTATGAGGAAATTTATTGTAAAAAACAAAACAAAAAAGTCATACAAAAAAAACTGTCTTGCTATGTAGTATTGACCTACGTAAGACAGTACAGTAAGCACAGATGGTGCAGTTATTGTGGACATTGATTGTGGCATGCAAACCAATGCTATTTCTCATTCTTCTTTTTTGTTGAGATTGAAATCACTGTAGATCTGCTCACATTAGGTCAAACTCTTTGTGTGTTGCAGAGAGATTATGATTCATAATATGATCTATTAGAGGGACTCTCAGATCATTTGAGCATCTTCTGTGTCTTCTTTAATTTACTCCTCCACCCTGCTGTCCTCTTTCTCTCTCACCATCATTACACCATCTCCATTTGGTCTTTCCTCAACTCTTTCAATGATCACCCCTGAAAGAGTTGAGAAAACCTTCCCATTTCCTCTTTCTCCTATTTCCTCTTCTTTCACCAACTGTACCTCTTCTCAGTTTTACCTCTTCTTTGTCTTGTTCTTCCTCTTCTTCTTCTTCCTTATTGAATTTTCATATCTGACCCATTTTATAGATACCAAAGTCATTATTGTTGTGTGAAAAATTTAGTTTGCTGTGAGCATTACTAACAGAGCAGATATCCATATAAAGGGATTTGACAACCTGACATGCATTTGTGAATATGACTTTAATTTAGCTGTCTGTGTTAACTGCTTTGAAAGCATAAATCTTGGATCAGAGAAATTTGTGTGTAGTGTTTCGAGAAAATTATGAGCTTGGAGAAATGTGTAAAATCGATCGAGAAAAACTGTAAGAAGATTAAGTAATGGATTACTCATTTTTGTGGGTTAGAATACTCGACTGCAAAATTACTCGATAATGCCCATCCCTATTCGTAACATGTATCCCATTTCAAAGCCTTGGCCCACTGTGTGCAATACTGTAAATGTTAATTCTTTTCATTTTTACAAACTAAGGGGCAAGTTGTGATTATAGAGTGCATAGTTCTGTTATTCCTTTCTGGGTTTTGGCCTGTTCTTTTGCTTGTATGAATCTCTCTGCCTAACTATCTGACATTCAAGAAAGTGATACAAATTATTTTTTGTCATTTCATGAATAAAGTATCTAGTCTAGACAGAGAAACCTTCGACCCCCAGCGACGCCAGTCCACAATACACAGTCTGTGTTTAATTATAGGGCTAGAGCTGACACATAGCATAAATCTACCTCACAGTTCACCTATTCACCTCTTTAACAGGAAAACTGTCAGCATTAAACATGACTTGAAGATACAATATTTCATGACTCATGTCCTTGAAAACAGTGACTGTGCGGCAAGTGGTGGTAGTTTGCATTTGGGTGCTTTCCTTTCATGGTTATTTTAGAGTAGCTTCTCACGTTCACATAACAATACTATTGCCTGATATCAGAATTATATTTTAACCCTTAAATGCACGGGTGTTTTGCCAAAACATTATTACATACCTCGTGTATTTAGCGACCCGTCAAGTACTGTATATCTATCACAAATGGATCTACAAAAGGCCCAGATGGTGTAACATTTTTAAAGCAATTTCAAGACAATTAGAAAAAAAATCAAATACAACATATTCTGTTCTATTTTTATGTTTTATTTTTCATATATCAAAGAGATGATGCAACGAATGATAGAACGGGATTAATTACTTTCACACATTGGTTGTTAAACACATATTGATCTACACAAAACACATCATATACACATACTGTAAGCTACACATATTTTCTCAGGTGTTTGTTTAGTTTAATTAGACAAACAACTAACAGATTTTAAGTAGTACACCCAAATGTCAATAGCCATATCACACTGTTCATGTGTTGCAACTGCTATAGTTTACTTCCAAGTTGCTTCTTAGTCAAATACCAATGTCAAATGTAAATCAAATCAAGTGCCACCTTGAGTAACAATTAGCATAATATGCACACGCATATATGGGATATTAATAATTGATCATTTTGCAGAAGAACTGCATGATATAGTGGTAATATGTGTGATTATATAGTACTCATTTGTCTTATAATAAACAAAGAAATAGATATCATGTGATAATAAACACAGTTAGTACATCACTTATGTCACTAATGACCCTAAACACTTTTAGTAATTAAGCATTTAAAAAAATATATACTTTTTGGAATGTTGCTATTATTTTTTGTATTTTTTTTTTTTACACTATTTATAAGAGAAAGGTTGAAGTACACTAAAGAGGTGGTGGCATAACTAACTAACTAACTAACTAACTAAATAAATAAATAAATAAAAAAGGATGAGGTAAAGAGGATGGAATGATGTCCCGGTCAACAAGGACCAGAGGTATGCGTTTAAGGGTTAAGCATTAAAAACTTGCTGTATACTGCGAACCTAAGCAGTTTGTCTTATTAGGCAGCATCCTGACTGAAATGGAACCTCAGAAGAGACTAATTTGGAATGTTTTACATATGTAACCAGCCCTACTTGACCTGCTCTAGGTGGGATTCGAACTGGTGTCTCCGGCATGGGAGGCAGGGGCACTAACAAGGAGGCTAAAGGCTACAGCCTCTAGGGTCAGTTGCTACTGCACCTCTTGATGCCAGGAGAGTGAGGTTTACATACTGCACAGCTACCTACCAGCTGGCTCCCATTACACTCAACCCCCTAAACCTCACTCCCATCCGGGTCACGGCACCACCGTAACCGGTCCTGCTCGACCCGCTCCGAATAGGATTCGAATCGGCGTCTCCGCCATGGGAGGCGGGCGTGCTAACGAGGAGGCTAAAGGCTATGGCCACTAGTGTCAGTCGCTAGTGCACCTCTTGAGGTCAGTGGAGTGAGGTTTACATACTGCACAGCTACCCACCAGTTGGCTCCCGTTACACATAGGCAGCAGTTCTGCACATCATAAAAATAGCTCTGCTCATTTAAAGTGCGCGAAGAGCTGATCATTTATTTAGCATAAAAATTTTTGCTCACACAAATATTGGGTAAAATAATCCATTACAAATTTGATTGAACTACTAAATTACTTATCTATACTAATTGTTATAGAAACAAATATATTTTTAATCAAAACTGCTCTCGATTCGTCTGCCATCTTGGATGGATTTTTCACTGAGCTCGTCACAATGTATGCTGGTTTTGCTAATCCGTGAGGGATGCATTTGATTCTGCCTCAAAATTTTACAAAATAAGTAATCTTAGAAGACAATATAATTTGGCTGCCATCATTTTTGAACAACTTGCGTGCTGAGAATGTGCCTACGATGCCTTCAAATTTGGCCTATGTAGGCAGCTCACTAGGTTTGGGAACAACACCATTTAGGCTTCCCTTTCTCATTCTGATTTCAAACAGTTTTTAGCTTACTCCATAAATTTTGGATCATGTAGGCAGAAATGCAGTTGTACTCAGCCAGGTTGGCACTTGCTCTGCAGTGGGAATATTGAGGATCTGTGAGACTAGTTATGTCAGGAAGCTCCTCCAGCTATTCTGCAGCTGAAAAAGTCCGTGCACATAAGGACAGACTAGTTCACTTTGAAGTAAATCAAAATTACAAATGCGGCAAAGCTGAGTCACAGAAGGTTGATTGGTGAGTGCTGATATGTGTCACCTGTAAAAGTGATCTAATTAATCCCTTTAAATATTTTCAAAAGAACTGTGGAAAACTAACCAAAGTTTATACACCAAAGTTGAATACTTATGATAAGGGGCTTGTTTAAATCCCTAACCCTAAGTGTGAGCAATTGTAATAGTGATGCTTGCCTTAGCAAACATAAGTAGTTATGACAGGGCTGTCATTCAAATCACTTGTTTCAAAAAAGAAAAAAACATAGCAAAACACACACACACACACACACACACACACACACACACACACACACACACACACACACCCCCACACACACACACACACGATGCATAACCTGCTAAAAGGAGCACAAAACCTGGAGCCCTGAGTCATTGTTGACTTTATTTCTTACCTTTGAAAGCCAAAAGATGCCTTCACCTCAAAGTCTGTTGCCAACTGTTAAACAAGGAGTTACATAATGCCATGGCCAGTCTGTGGGAGTCATTAGATCTGATTATTGCTCTGCAGGGTTGTTTAATGGCCAAGAAATATCAAGCCATTTAATGAGCCCATGTTGACCCTGCTGTAAATACTTTTCATTTGTGATGTTCCCAAATTCCAGGATGATAATGCCTCCAAACTAGTGAAGCATGGGAAGTAAATGTGCACCTCCTTCATCCCTCGCTATTGAAGAATGTAAAATAGGTCAGGACGTATATGACAGCATCCCAGAAATGACTGAAGCTGTTCTAAAAGCAAAGGGGCATTCTTGAAGTTAATATATTGATGCATATTTACTTTATTGTGGTCACCAATTGTATGTTCAACTGCTGATCACTGACCTGTTTCAAGTATTTATTAAAATAACAATGACCAGAGCCTAACACTTTTTCAGCGGCCTTGGTATTTCCCATTCATGTTTTCAAAGGAATTAAAAATAAAGAGTTCAAAGAAAACAAACAATAAAACCAACTAGCTCCATGATGAGTCACAACATTACAACCTCTGAATCAAGGGAAAAACAAATATTTGAAAATAAAAAAGACAAAAGTACAAGACAGTAATTAATTTATTTGATGAAGAAATAAAGCGTTGTGAAAACTGTAATGAAATCAAAAATGCTGTTGCTGTTAACTAAACTGACATGACAAATCATTTTTTGACAAAAAAATACTAGTTTATTGTAAAATATTTAAATATTTACAATTATATAAGTAGTTTTAGAGTGGAGGTAAACTGATTATATTATGTTATTCAAAATGGTTCTTGGGCAACATGATCATATGAGAAATCAACATGTTGTTTCTGAGTGATCATACACAATTTACCAACTCACTGACAAGTGGCATCTCCAATAAGACATTTTTGCAGTGTGATTACCTTCCCTTGTGGTACAACCAGAAGCATGTTGCATTTGCAGCGTGGGAGACTTGAGTTTGGATCCCATGTTGAAACCAGGAGGTAATCACTGTTGTGTATTCAGCAGGATATGAAATAAACTTTTTTGCCCAATTTTACCAGGCACTTTGATTTTTCTCCAGCCATAGAGTACATAGAGTTATATACTGTATATAGCCTACAGTATACATATAATTTTAACAATATTATTTTAGAATATAACTATAACATATAATACCAGGCTATTATTATTATTATTATTATCATAATGATAGTTTGTAACATTCAAATCGAGGCTAAAGAGTAGACAAGGATATAAGATTTTTTTCCAGCCACTTATACTGTGTACATATATATATATATATATATATATATATATATATATATATATATAGGCTAAAGTATACATATCATTTTAAAAATATTATTTTAGAATATAAAATATAACAAATAATACCAGGCTATTATTATTATTATTATTATTATTACTATTATTATTATCATAATGATAGTTTTGCAACATTCAAATCAAGGCCTGAAGAGTAGACAAGCACAGAGGAGAAACTTCTTGTTCAAGAACCATCTGGAGTTTGTACAGAATTATGACACGGATGACAATTCACCTGTAGTCCCAGTGCCATTGCATCCTGAGATGGTCTGAGATTATATGCAGTGTTCTCAGAGATGACACTATTGTTGTAAATTGTTCCCAGATGACTGACAGAAAAGAAATTGTGAGAACCCGCCATATATGCATTCAGCTCGACACATGCGTGTGCCAAAGAACCTCTGAACACAGCGAATCAGACAAGCGCATTGACGACAGTGCACGAAATGTGCATGAAATACCTGCATTTGGCGGGTGCCGGTTGCTAATTTCATACCCTGTATTCAGTGACGAGCGTGTTTCGGATTATGCATTTTCCCCTCTAACAATATATTTTTAATCCACTAATGGTTAGGTTTAGGTTTGGGGTTTGTGATGGGTTTGTAAAATATGCATCTATCTTCACTGTTTTACAGCCTGTACAGCTGAAAAGAACTCGCTTTTGGCGCCCCTCTGTGGACATTACACCCAGAAAATGAAGCTTTACATCTAGAGCTCTACTGTCACTCTCTATTCATTAAGTAATACAAACTGATCTTGTTTTCCCAAAAAGATCATGAGAAATATGCATGTGGCATACTTTAATACCTGTTGCACACATTTTAGTGTGATTTCAAAGCAGGCACACCTGAGGCAACTTCACAGAGGCTTGACAATGTATCTGACAGAAATACACCACATGTTTTACCTGCACTAAACACAGGTAGCAGTTAGATAGCCAAAAGAGGCTAAATGAAACAATGAGCAATAGAGGCTGTTACATAACCCACAGACAAGCTCTGTTCCACTTCATCCCATTGTATGTGCACAGGTGTGTAGCATGTTTGAGTTGTCTCATTGAAGGATGACTGCTGCTCCATGTAACAATACCATGTTGAATTGTCCATGACCAAACAGGTATGCTTTCATCTCTATTGTTCAGAACATACAGTGAAAAGGGATGGTCAAGACAATGAATAAGAATGCTTTACATTTGAAAACTGTTACAATACATAGAAATATTATACAATGTATAAAAATTGTTATGAATGTAAACATAAAAAAAAAAACATTATAAAGTCTTTAAAATTGAGCCAGCAGTTACTGAAGCTGTAGTTCACATATTGTACTTTCTGAATGAAAAGTCTGGTTAATAGTGAATGGTATGATGTGTTAAGGAAATAGTTCACCCAAAACTAAAAATCAGCAAAAGCAGTCCATATTGTCTTGTTTACCATATTTCAAGTGTTGTTGGAGTGACATGAGGGTAAATAATGACAGTATTCCCATTTTTGGCTGGACTACTCATTTAAATACATAGCATAATTTGTGCGTAAATTGTAAGTAAACCAGTTTCCATGGATTTATCAATTACAACAGTTAAACATTGTTACAATTTGCATGGAATTGCATTGTTAATGGAACCCTATATGAAGGCAACTCTCTAAACTAATACACACAGCAGAGCCTCTTAATCTTATTGAGACTGGACTGTATCAAAGTAAAGGATGAGCACAAGAGATCTTCTTTGAAAGTAATTAATAACACCATGCATTGTGTGTTATCCATGGTAGGTTTCCATCCTCCTGAGTTCACATTCAGATATTCATGTAAGAGGAGTGAGATCACAGATCATCTTCATCAGACCTTATATTTCTGTTTCCCTCTATTACTGATCACACAGATGTGCTATTAGAGGAGAGATGGAAAGAGAGAGAAAAAAATTATCATGAGGAATTCAGTGGAACCGCCGGTACACCACATAATCACGCTTAAAAAATGCATTTTATTACAATCAATACAAAATATCAAACCAAGTGCCATCTGCAAACAAACAGTGCTCTTGTAAGCTGTACAAGAGGAAAACATGGCAAATCTGTATAAGGCCAGCAATTCTTCCAGATGCAGACATCACACTGTCTACTATGTATGCATGCAAGAGATAGATACTAGATTGCTGGATAATTGAGTTGAACAGCCTGGGGCGCTCTCTGAAGTGGGTGTCATTTTTCACAACAGCTCACTTACTCTTAGCAACCAGCACTCCAAATGGAGACAAATGGACAACTGTGCAGCTGCAAAGAGACTTTCCTTCCTAATTCTCACACTACTAATGCTGTCTGTCAGTTCATGCTAGATATTACAGGCTTTGCTTCAGTAACACATCATTTCAGTTCTAGTAAACATAAAATAATTGTTGAGGAAATTTCTTTTTGAGGAACTTGAGGGAAATTCACTATATTTCTCTGCAGAACGTTAGCATTAATATGCTGATCTAACAGCAGTTGTCACTTTCGAACTCTGGTATATTCAGCAGTGTTGAGTTTGGAATGTGGACACATGGGTGGAGTTCTGCCACTGGGGAGATTCTCACAATAAGATTTAAAAAGCTTTCTGAAAGAGGTGTCACAACATTTTACAGATTGATTCTCAGAAATTACAATGGCATAAACATTACTATTATCAACAGTCAGTTTGTATTTAAAGGAATATTCTGGGCTCAATACAAGTTAAGTTCAATCAACAGCATGTGTGGCCTAATTTTGATAACCACAAACATTTATTTTGACTTGTCCATACTTTTCTTTAAAAAAATAAAATCTGGGTTACAGTGAGGCAACATAGGAAGTAAATGGGCCCAATCTGTAAATTTTTTTTCTTTTCTTTTTTTTGTTGATTTTTTCCCCTTTTTCTCCCAATTTGGAATGCCCAATTCCCAATGTGCTTTTAAGTCCTCGTGGTCGCATAGTGATTCACCTCAGTCATCCCAGTTGCCTCTGCGTCTGAGACCGTCAACCCACGCATCTTATCACGTGGCTTGTTGAGCGCGTTGTCACAGAGACATAGCGCGTGTGGAGGCTTCACCCCATCCAGCGCGGCAACCACGCTCAACTCACCACGCGCCCCACCGAGAACGAACCACATTATAGCAACCACGAGGAGTTTACCCCATGTGGCTCTACCCTCCCTAGCAACCGGGCCAATTTGGTTGCTTAGGACTCCTGGCTGGAGTCACTCAGCATGCCCTGGGATTCGAACTAGTGAACTCCAGGGGTGGTAGCCAATCTGTAAATGTTAAAATACTCACTGTTTCAAAAGTATAGCCACAAGATATGCATGTTAACATGATTTAGTGTGATAAAAACACTAACTATTTATGTGTAAAGTTATGTGCAATTTTACAGCTTCATTGCCACAACGACATAACTAACAGTAACAGCTAATAATAATAATACTTAAGTTTTAACAGAAGAATTAATGTAAGTGCTTTTATAAAATTATAAGCTTCACATTTCTGCCTTTGAACCCTCCAAATATTGGCCCCATTCACTTCCATTGTAAGTGCCTCACTGTAACCTCCATTTCTGCATCTTTTTCTTTTAAAGAAAAGGAGTGATGAGTCAAAACAGAAATGACATTATTATATAATGTTATGTATTGAAAGGGAAATATCAACCTGTGATCAAAGGTGATGTGTGGGATTTTTTTCATTGTTGAAATACGTATCCCAGCTACATATGCAGAGTCATTTATAAGTGTCAGATAAATCACCAGGAGGAGGAGGATGCAAGTGCAGCAGGACAGTTTTAATTAAGATAAGGCAAAAATCCAATACAGACAATAGGCAAAATCAAACAGAATGTATAGGCAGAAGGTCAGGCTATCAGCAAACAGACATAAATAGGCTTGAGTCAAACCCATGGTCAACTAACAGGCAAAAGTATAACAGCAAATCAGGCAGAATTAAATAAGCTTGGTAACGTCAAACACTAGGGAATTGAGCGTATACTTCGCAAGGACTGAATGTGACAAAGTCTCTTATAAAGGGTGCAGTGATTGCTGTAGTAATGTGCAGGTGTGGCTAATCAGAACTCTGGTGAATGAGATCTAGGTGGTGCATAGTAATTTGAGTCTGGGGTGGCCATATTTGAATGCTGCTGTGACTGCTGGGATCTGAGTTCATGACAATAAGTCTTTCACGCAAAAAGGGACACCCAACGGGAACATCAAACAAAAAAAACAAGACAAAACAAAATGAACACTTAACAAAGAACAGGAAACACAACAGAAAGGGAGGGAAGGGAGAGAAACCAGGGAGGGATTTTAAGTAAAGGGGCGTGGTCCGGAGGCCTGGGAGGAGGCCTCAGGGCAGAGGGGACAGTGAACTGGGCAGCAGCTGCGGGGCAGGGTTCAGGAGGGTGCGGCTCAGGGGCGGAACGATGATGCCACGAACCTCATCAGACAAAACCCAACATGACAAGGTGACAGGACCGTGACATCACCGGAAAGCGTATGGAGGTAACTTGCGCATGGCGATAACCACAAAGAACACACACGAAACACGAGACAGAAAGGGGACGATAATGCCACTGTCCCGCCAGACAAATACCCAACCTGACAAGGTGACAAAACCGTGACAAGTATATTGTTACATAATTATAATTACACCATGGTCTGTTTGAATTTTCGATTCTGATTGGTTGGAATGTGTGCCTTAAAACCGTTTAATGCACAGATAGTTCCAGTAAGTTTTAATCTCAGTTCCATATTAATGCGCCTACTCTGTTGTCCCCTGTAATGAGACATCGAGAGAGTTTTATGCCTCTGTTCAAACAGCCTCCGGAGGCGAATATAGTCTCAGAGCTGGGATTAACCATCACATCACAAAACAACATCATCAAGTCATGCAGTGCCGTCTTTAAATTAACTGTGAAGCGCTACTGGAAACACGGAAAAGAAGGAATCAGCCCCGTATGACTCACCCAAAGCGTTTGTAAAGAAAGTATGGTTTGACATTCAGCTGTTTTGCATGGAGGGGGAGAGAAGGAAACCGGAACATATTAAATGCATTTTATGTGTCCAGCAAGACAAGGCAAGATGATTTAAATTGTAATTTGAATGCACTTCACGGAGGCAACCGCACGATACATCTTTGCCTCCATGTTGTGCGTTAAAAACGTTTAATGCACACCTTGATGTGGATTATCCCTTACATAATATGAAAAGCACTGTTCTTAACAGCCACTACTTACAGTCTGGCAGATAACCAGTCCCGCTGGCCACCCGTTTCACCAGCAAACTGTAATACACAAGGGCATAGATTTGCTTGAACATTAGGGGGGTTGCAGCGTGAAGCATTTACATGTTTCCATTGATCATGGTATAAATACGGGGGGGGGGGGGGGTTGTATCTGCTTGTTTCGATTATTGGGGGGGTTACCCCCCCATCCCCCCTGGAATCTATGCCCTTGGTAACACACACACACAAAAGAGAAATCATTAGTTCTTTCAATATATGAAAGTCTTTAAAAATATTCACACACCAACACTAGAAAACATTAATACCAACACACCCACAGTCCTATTGTATTGACCTAGTAAATAAGGTAACTACACCAGACCGTGGCTCAGTCATGTAGTAATAATCTTTTGTTAATGAGTTAAGCTTCAGTCTGTAGTCTTACCTAGCTACTTTGATCATCTTGGGCCTAAAGGCATCAGCATGATTCAGCAGAGTTTTTATGGTTTTTCCAGTGTCCACAAAGGCCTGTGGGAATGAAGACACTTAGATGAAAGCAAATACAGACAACTTTAAAAGCACTCTTGAGAAGAACATAAGAAGTCTTGCCATTACATGAAATCAACTCAGTGGAACAAAGAAACAAGAAGATCAAATTATGAATGCTTAAAGGTGCATTCAGTAATTTTTTACCCATTTAAAACGTTTTACTCCTAAAGAAATTAATTGTAATTTTTAAACAAATGTATAAAACTATCACGACTCACATGAGGTGAGGACTCTAGTCATATCAGGAACCTTATAAAAGCTGTTTTATTCTACATGAGGCAGGGGTGCACCCATGGGGGCTGCCATTTTAGAATCACATAACCAGCTGAATACTACTCGCTTAATCTCAGTAACTTTCTTGTTATTGGACACTTTCACTATTGGAGTGAATTAATCATGGCTGATTGTGAAAAGTTAATTTCTACAATGAAAATTGTTGATTTTGAATGATGTTGCATCCACACCACTAGGTGTCACTGTAAGTCCAAGATAGGCATCTTTGCATCTCACTGAGTGCACCTTTAGTTTATTTTTGTTTGTTTGTTTTTTAGCCATGAGAATCATAAATTCAAGTGTGTACAAATACTTAGTATTGACTAATAAGACTAGATGGGTAAAGTTTGTCAAGACACTAAGCCTAATTAAAAAATGATAGATAGACAGAAAAAGTAGACAAGGCGAGAGAGAGAGAGAGAGAGAGAGAGAGAGAGAGAGAGAGAGAGCAGACTAAAGGTCTTGTTTACATTTGAATTTTTTACAGTAAGAGTTTGAATTGTCCCAGCCCATTTAAACATTCCATCAATGTAAGTCTATGGGATTTAGTGGATTTTTTTTTAATCAGCCGCTGTGTGAAAACTATAATTCCGATAAAACAGGAAAGTCATAGCAACCCGAGTCAGAACATTCAGAAGATCTGTGCCGAGTTAAGCCTGCTCTCTGCTTGCTGAAAATTTTGTGTAAAGACGAAATGCCACATAGAAGCCAGACAAAATTATGCCTGCTCTACCTCAGCCCCTAGTATAAAGGCACTTCTGATGCTGCTTTGGTTCTGTGTAAAGGAAATGCAGCTTTGAGGTTGTCATGATAGAGCATATATTACATAATTAGTTTCATATTTTCCTGATTTCATATTTTAATTTATTTTACACTTCTAGATTTTTTATTTTATATTTAAAAACATTCATCTTATAACATTATTTATGCAATTGTAATTGCTTTGTAAATGCATTTATGCCACTTCTGAGCAGCATTAAACAGTCTATTAAATACACCTTAATGCCACATCAGACGCAGCTTCTGTGCCACCTTCGCATAATAATAATACATAATAATATAATGTAAAATTATATAATATACTATAATCTGGATAACATATTGTGGATAGCAATAACTACACACACAAAAAAGTAATTGTATGATTTACACATTTCAATTTAATAACAAGATCTTTAACAAAATAAAATAGAATAACTAAATATTTTAAGTTTTATTCATTTAATTTACATAATTCAATTTGGTGGAAATTTGTTATGAAATTGAAATCTGTAAATCTTAAATAGGTTAGTGTTTATATAGTTTTTTGTCTGTATCTGACTGAGAACAAAGACAATCAAATGTGATGATGTCTTAATTTCATTTATTATTTATCATCAGTGCAATAGAATAAAAATGTATGGCAGAAAATAAGGATGTGTACTCGGTACAGATATGACATTATTACATGTGGAACGTTTTCAAAAATGCCAATTAGGTCTAAAAACAAGCGTGTGTTCAATAAATCAGTTGGAACACTGAATGAAGTTCTTTTGTTGGGATAAATGGTTCAAGCTTGACTGACCTCTGAAAAGTTCATAGTGAAAGAATGAGAAAGTCGGAAGAGGAATCTGCCATAAGGCATCTGAAAGGATGTTATGTATTTGAAGAAAGGATATTAAAGTTAAGAGAGGTATGAGTTTACCCAGAGCTCATCTGACAGCAGACTTATCTCCACAATCAGGACGTTCTTCAGTACATGTAAAGAGACACACAGGAGATGAGTGACTGCACATTAGAACATCACAATATCACATCGACATATATGTCAGTGGATCACATGAAACCTGTTTAGTAACACGTCTAGGACATTTTTAACCCCCAAATCGCAAAGAAATGATAATAAAAAAAATCTTGTAGGATCAAATATGCTTCATATTCAGTAGAAAAAAAGATCTACAGTATTAGTGTTGACATGCTGAGGTCATGACCTAAAAACTCAATACAGAAAACAAAGTTTGAGATACTGAAGATCTATATCTGACACACACACACACACACACACACACACACACACACACACACACACAGCAGAGCTCCAAATGGAAATCCAATTACTTGAGCAAAATGAGTACGCAAATCCTTTTACTGAAAACTTTGCCATTATAAAGCTTTAACAAACTACTGTACTGTATATAACCTCTCAGTCAAGTCAATCACACCAGCACACATGCTCATATACACACACACACACTGAAAACTTCAGTTCATTGTCACAGTGGCATTAGTCTATGATTGAAGAGGAGTTATGATTGGCCGATGGTTTATGAATTAGATGACATACTGTACTGAGATTTCACACTATGTGATACAGACATGCATATGGTAGTGAGTAATACTGTAATATATTATTAGACTCACATCCTCATGCTAAAGGCTCAACTTTTTTTTTTTTTTTGCTATGTTCTTTTGTTGAAAAGCAAAAATCGATACAGTGAGGCACTTACAATGGAAGTGAATGGGACCAATATTTTGAGGGTTTAAACACAGAAATGTGAAGTTTATAATTTTATAAAAGCACTTCATTTACATTCATTCTTCTGTTAAAACTAATGTAATATTTGAGCTGTAAAGTTGTTCAAATTATCGTTTTACAGTCGTTTTAAGATTTGTTGACATTACATTGTCATGGCAACTAAGTGTAAAATTGGATATAACTACACTGAAATAGTTAGTAAACGATTTAATCACTGTAAAATCATGTTGACACTTATTTTGTTTACCTCTTGTGGCTATACTATTAAAACAGTGAATATTTTAACTTTTACAGATTAGCCCCATTCACTTCCATTGTAAATGCCTTACTGTAATCAGATTTTTGCTTATTTTAAAAAAAAGGAGGGACGAGTTTAAATTAATTTTTGTGGTAATCAGTATTATGTCACAAATGCTGTCAATTGAGCTTAACTTGTATTGAACCTTGAATGTTCTATGAATGGTTATACTCCTTACCGTAATACAGTATTTTTCCAATATAAAAAACAATGTTTTTAGCATTAAATAAAAGGCAGAACAAATATTACAATACTACAAAATACTATGATATGTAAATATTTTCTTATTTACACCACAGTCATTTTTTCGTTTTGCATTACAGTAAAAAGATGCTCGAATGTCTTTATCTGAATTTTTTCTATACAAAATATGATTTGTTCAATATGGGGTGAAATACGACCCAGGCATGTTCTTGACAGGTTTCAAAAGATTCACCCAGAATAATTTTACCTTTCCACTCAGCAACGACTATTTCTCTGATCCTTCTATATGAAGATCTTGAGTTGAATGGTCATTCTGGTTTCAAATCAAAATCAAACAAGTCAAATAACATCAGAAACAGTCCTTATTTCAACGTTTTATCAAACGTTTCCTGTTGCAGAAAATGAACAGGAACAAGAAAAAGAAAAAGGAAGACAATGATACATAAGGGAAAAAAAATGATATTTATCATATATTATATTCTCGAATCTAATTTATATGAGCCAAGTCTGGCAATTACATCATGTCCAGGGCCGTAGCAAAGATTTATTGGCCCCTTGACTGTATATTGCTCTGGGCCCTTTACCTATTAAAAAGTACAGTTTTGAATTTGTTATGGGCCCCCCTGGACCTTTGGACCCCTAGAATCATTACCACCTTTCACCCCACTAGCTACGGCCCTGATCATGTCATAACTAATATGTTGTATTCAGTGGATGGTGTCCAGTCAAAGTGATTCCTTTATTTGACTCTGAAAGTTCCTCTAGAGCAGCCTGGCTTTAACAACCAAATGCTGCAACCTGGTCATTTCATGAGACCATGCTGAAATTTTGAGGCTTTTGTTAAAAAAAACATGAGAAATGTTGAGAGGCATCAGACTCTTGACAGCACAGTGATCTCTCCTCAAACTATCTATATGATGCCCTCTCAAAGCTAATATAGGAAATCAATTGACCCCACAATTTCAAAGCTTGAAAGAAGGGCTGAATATGACAAATATAAAGTCATGACGCCCTCTGTTGACTAAAACATGTGCTGCAGTAAACACATACCAGGAATGAAACACTGAGCTAAACACTTCATACAGCTTAAACTCATTTCACTTCCATACTATGATGTATTTCCAATTGAAACTGAATATTCAGAGAAAATTTTATTTATTTATTTATTTATTTATTTTTATCCACCAGGCATTGAGTGGATTGTGAAAAGTGGGCGTTCCACACCAGAATGGGTCCTGACTGGCTTTTTGAATGGGACTTTTCAAATATATAGTTATTTGCTATTTTGCTGTAACCTTTATTTCATTAACATCACATGAACTTTAACTTACACTGAATTACTGTAAGCATGATTTTAGAAAAGCTGGATTACCTAAAACAGTAGCCTTAAACAATGCCTAAAATAGCTATTTTTTCCATTGGTTAACATTAACCGAAATCCTGTGTGGCCATGATTCAGAGGTGGGGCTAGTGATTACACTTTCCTTTGGAATGACGTGCACTAATGAATTGTGCAACATAAGACCAGGAATGTGCATTAACAAACGTAATATTTGGGTATATTTTGATTTCACGTTTACTAATTAGTGTATAGTTTTATCCATTTGGATTCAGACAGCACATTACATGCATGATGTCCATGATTCATTAAGACTGTGACAGCATGCAGACATACTCATAAACAAAGTGCCATTTGAAAAAATAAACATTTGTGTCTGTGTAACAGAAACGTCATGGTTACTGGTGTAACCTCCGTTCCCTGATGGAGGGAACGAGACGTTGGTGTCGATGTAGTGACACTAGGGGTCACTCTTGGGAGCCCGAGACACCTCTGGTCTTTGATAAAAGGCCAATGAGAATTGGCGAGTGGTATTTGCATGCCACTCCCCCGAACATACGGGTATAAAAGGAGCTGGTATGCAACCACTCATACAGGTTTTACGCTGAGGAGCCGATATAAGGTCCGGCCATTTCAGCGGGTAGTTCAGCGTTGTGGCAGGAGGGACCAACGTCTCGTTCCCTCCATCAGGGAACGGAGGTTACACCAGTAACCATGACGTTCCCTATCTGTCACTCACTCGACGTTGGTGTCGATATAGTGACACTAGGGGTCCCTATACAAAACGCCACAAGGCTGAACTGTGTTACGTGAACTGGCGGTGTGTCGTGGGCAGACTTGCTGTGTGCCTCATAGCCAGCGCACCAGGTCGACACGTAACCTCCCCCAACACAGTTATGAGTGTCAAACGGCCCTTTTTGGGGACAAGTCGACTACCCAGAGATAGAGACAGGCTTAACGCAGTCGTGGCCTCCTTCCCCTTCTCTTTTCCGCTCCCTAAAAAAGAAGGGGGATTATCTGACTGGGCCGCCAGGTCTAGTCGGGGGTGTCCCTCCCAAGGGGAGGACACCGCGGAGACCACACCTCGCCCCAAGAGAGGGGGGATATTTAAGTGGAAGAATACATCACATGGTCTTTCCAACCATGTGGAGAGCCTTCAAGGTAGATCCTGCCCAATGGGGGAGGAGTTACTACAACATGGAGACTGAGGGGCTCTGCCCAAGGAAGACGCAGTTTGCCAGTAGGGAAACGAACTAGCGGAAGATATAGATCGCATGGGGTTAGCCTTACAGGGAACTGCCACATGCGGAGCACCTACCCCAGAACCGGGCTCTTAGTCAGCGCGTATACTGGGCCGGCAGCGAGTCTCTCCGAAAACTCGACTGCCACAGGGCTCGGAGGAAGTCAACCAGGGAACAACTTTCGTGAACACTACTGGGAATTAACAGCGCACGTCTTCAGCTCAAAAGGAGGTGGAAGGCGCTATGTGCAAGCGATACACCCGGCCGGCTATCCCGGGCTTATCCGCTTGTGTTGCGTGCCACTACCTGGGACGAAACCGGTTCCACCTGGAGGTTGTAGAACCTTGCAAAGGTGTTGGGTGTTGCCCAGCCCACTGCTCTGCAATGTCTGTTAGAGAGGCACCTCTGGCCAGGGCCCAAGAAGCCGCTACACCACGGGTAGAATGGGCTCGTAGCCCTACCGGGGGCGGCATGTTTTGGGCGAGACATGCCATAGTTATGGCGTCAATGAGCCAGTGGGCGATCCTCTGCTTGGAGACAGCGCTTCCTTTCCGCTGTGCACCAAAGCAGACAAAGAGCTGCTCAGAGATTCTAAAGCTCTGCGTGCGATCCAAATAGATGCGTAAAGCACGCACCGGACACAGCAACGACAGGGCTGGGTCTGCCTCCTCCTGGGGCAGCGCTTGCAGGTTCACCACCTGGTCCCTAAAAGGAGTGGTGGGAACATTGGGCACATAGCCCGGTCGGGGGTCTCAGGATCACGTGAGAATAGCCCGGACCGGACTCCAGGCACGTTTCGCTGACAGAGAACGCTTGCAGGTCACCTACCCTCTTGATGGAAGTGAGCGCAGTCAGGAGGGCAGTCTTCAAGGAGAGTGCCTTAAGCCCAGCTGACTGCAAAACTCAAAGGGGGCTCTCTGTAGACCCTGAAAAACTACAGAGGTCCGATGAGGGAACAAGGCGTGGCCTGGAGGGATTCAGCCTCCTGGCGCCTCTTAGGAACCTGATGATCAGATCATGCTTCCCTAAGGACTTACCGTCGACTGCATCATGGTGTGCTGCTATGGCAGCAACGTACACCTTCAAGGTGGAAGGGGACAGCCTCCCTTCCAACCTCTCTTGCAGGAAGGAAAGCACTGATCTGACTGCACACCTCTGGGGGTCTTCCTGATGGGAAGAACACCACTTAGCGAACAGACACCACTTAAAGGCATACAGGCGCCTCGTAGAGGGAGCCCTAGCCTGAGTGAACGTGTCTACCACCGCAGGTGGGAGACAGCTTAGGTCTTCCGCGTCCCGTCCAGGGGCCAGACATGGAGATTCCAGAGGTCTGGGCGTGGGTGCCGGATGGTGCCCCTTCCCTGAGAAAGAAGGGCCTTCCTCAGGGGAATTTGCCCGGGGGGAGCTGTCACGAGGAGCGTGAGGTCCGAGCACCACGTCTGGGCGGGCCAGTAGGGTGCTTACCAGGACGACCTTTTCCTCGTCCTCCCTGACCTTGCACAGGGTCTGTGCGAGCAGGCTCACTGGGGAAAACGCATATTTGCGAATGCCAGGGGACCAGCTGTGTGCCAGCGCATCTATGCCGAGGAAGGCCTCGGTGAGGGCGTACCAGAGCGGGAAGTGGGAGGATTCTTGGGAGGCGAACAGGTGCACCTGTGCCTGACTGAATCGACTCCAAATCAGCTGGACCACCTGAAGGTGGAGTCTCCACTCTCCCTTGAGGGTAACCTGTTGTTACGGCGCGTCCGCCGAAGTGTTGAGGTTGCCCGGGATGTGAGTGGCTTGCAGCGACTTGGTGCTGCTAACTCCGTTGGAGGAGACGGCGGGCGAGTTATGACATATAGCGGGAGCGCAGACCGCCTTGGCGGTTGACATATGCTACCGCTGCCGTGCTGTCTGTCCGAACTAGCACGTGCTTGCCCTGGATCAACGGCCGGAACCTCCGCAGGGCGAGCAGAATTGCCAGTAACTCGAGGCAGTTGATGTGCCAACGCAGCCGCGGACCCGTCTAGAGGCCGGCGACTGCGTGCCCGTTGCCAACAGCGCCCCAGCCCATTTTGGAGGCGTCTGTCGTGACCACGACGCGCCTGGAGACCAGTTCAAGTGGAACACCTGCTCGTGGAAATGAGAGGTTGGTCCAAGGGCTGAAAAGACGGTGTCCCGTGGCGCCATGCCCGTCTCGGGACTCGAGTCTGGAGCCAGTGCTGAAGCGGCCTCATATGCATCAACCCGAGCGGGGTGGCCACCGCCGAGGACGCCATATGCCCCAGGAGCCTCTGAAAATGTTTCAGTGGAACCGCTGTTTTCTGTTTGAACGCCTTCAAACAGGCCAGCACCGACTGGGCGCGCTCGTTCGTAAGGTGCGCCATCAAGGAGACTGAGTCCAACTCCAAACCGAGAAAAGAGATGCTCTGAACCGGGAGGAGCTTGCTCTTTTCCCAGCTGACCCGAAGCCCTAGTCGGCTGAGGTGTGAGAGCACCAGGTCCCTGTGTGCGCATAACCCGTCTCGAGAGTGAGCTAGGATTAGCCAGTCGTCGAGATAGTTGAGAATGCGAATGCCCACCTCCCTTAACGGGGCAAGGGCAGCCTCTGCGATCTTCGTAAAGATGCGAGGAGACAGGGACAGGCCGAAAGGGAGGACTTGTACTGATACGCCTGACCCTTGAACGCAAACCGCAGGAAGGGTCTGTGTCGAGGAAGGATCGAGACGTGAAAGTACGCATCCTTCGGGTCTACCGCCGCGAACCAATCTTGATGCCGGACGCTCGCTAGAATGCGTCTTTGCGTCAGCATCTTGAACGGGAGTCTGTGTAAGGCCCGGTTCAGTACTCGCAGGTCCAAGATTGGCTGCAACCCACCGCCTTTTTTCGGTACTGTACCGGCGGGTGGGGCCTCGTGGCGGGGCGGAGCTTGAGGTGCCACACCACATCGTGGCCGTGCTGAGTCCGAGGACATCGAAGCACTTACCTGGCTCCTTGTGACCACCCCCGGAACAGCCTGGGACGGGGGAGGAAGAGGCCTGTCCTCATGACCCGTGGAGACTGTCACATCGGGGGCGGATTTGTGCCACAGCTGGGCGCTCAGGGCGGGAGACCGCCGCTGGAGCGCCAAACTGCCAAATGGAGTGGTGGACGGTGGTCGTGATGCCAGCCGTACACACCGAATATGTGACCCAGGGAACAAGGAAACCACTCTTGCGGAGCTCTTGAGTACTGCAGCCACTTGGGCATGCAGTGCAATTAAATGCAAAAGGTAACAAAAAGAAGATCTGCTTACCAGCTCCAGAGCAGCGGGTTTCGTTGTCCCTGGGTCGGCCGTCTCAGGGGCGCTTCGAAGACCTCCGTGGGTTCTTCGGTGCCGGCTGTGAGACGGGTGGAGTCGGCTTCCTGCGGTGGGCTCCACGCCGGGGCCGGGCCGGAGGGGCGGGCTGCGGCGGAGCCAGTGCAGTCACCGCAGGGGGACGCCCTCGGCGATGAGTAGATGGGGTGCAGGATCTTGAGCCACGCCGGGGCAGGACAAGCCGGCTAGCATCCATCTACTGCTCTACCATCGAGAACTGCTGGGCAAAGTCCTCGACGGTGTCGCCGAATAGGCCCGCCTGGGAAATGGGGGCAGCAAGGAATCGTGTCCTGTCGGCCTCACCCATCTCGACCAGGTTGAGCCAAAGGTGGCGCTCCTGGACCACTAGTGTGGCCATCGTCCGCCCGAGAGACCGCGCCGTGACCTCCGTCGCTCGGAGAGCGAGGTCGGTCGCCGAGCGCAGTTCCTGCATCAATCCCGGGGCGGAACTACCCTCGTGCAGTTCCTTTAGCGCCTTGGCGGACTTGCAGGAGAGCCATGGCGTGCAGGGCGGAGGCGGCTTGTCCAGCAGCGCCGTAGGCTTTGACCGTCAGAGACGACGTAAACCTACAGGCCTTGGACGGGGGCTTTGGGCACCCGCGCCAGGTGGCGGCGCTCTGCGGGCATAGGTGCACCGCGAGCGCCTTTATCCACCGGGGGATTGCCGAATAACCCTTGGCCGCCCCACCATCGAGGGTAGTGACGTAAGACAGTGATCGTGACCGTTAGAAGGCGAGAGATAACGAGCACAACCAGGAATAACACACAATCGGAAAAGCATCTTTAAAAAGACGCGTCTTTAAAAAGACGTTCCGTGTGTGCGCTCTTTTAGAGAAATATATACTCTTTTAGAGGAGAAAAATGCTCTTTCAGAAAATATACTCTCTAGTTTTTCTGCCAAAGCGCCCAGGGGCATTCTCTGCAGTGCACCAGTGCAGAGGAGGGAGAAGCCGCTGAAATGCGCCGTCAGATCCAGCAGGTGAATGAACAGTAGTATTCAGCTCAATGAGCATGACCGTTCGGCTCCGAAGAGAAAATCTGAATGAGTGGTTGCATACCAGCTCCTTTTATACCCGTATGTTCGGGGGAGTGGCATGCAAATACCACTCGCCAATTTTCATTGGCCTTTTATCAAAGACCAGAGGTGTCTCGGGCTCCCAAGAGTGACCCCTAGTGTCACTACATCGACACCAACGTCGAGTGAGTGACAGATAGGGAACTTGTGATTCATCATATGATCTGAGCTAGCTTCATGCTGTTTTAGTTTGTTAAACAGTTAGGAAAATCTTGTTTAACTGGCTCACTATTTAAATTAAAGAGGAAAAGGGATAGATCATAATCTATTGAACATATTAGCACAACAGAGAGTGCAGGAAATGTAAACTAAAGCAGAATGTCACTGAAGTGTTCACCAGGTAGCTCTTGAGCCATATGAAGTCCACCCTCATGGGAAGAGTCTTGTTGGAGTTCTGGTGTTGTGTCGAAGTCTGTTCCCCCTATATTTCCCTGATTAGTGTTCCCCATAGGGCCGTTAAACATTAAACATAGGGGAAAAAGACTTCAACAAAGGGGAAACATAGGGGAAAAAGACTTCGACACTAACCTAAGGGGAAACAGGAGGGACAGACTTCAACAAAGGGGTAACATAGGGGAAACAGACTTCGACAAAGGGAAACATAGGGGAAACAGACTTTGACACTAACCTTAAGGGGAAACATAGGGGGAACAGACTTCGACAAAGGGGAAACACAGGGGGAACAGAGTTTGACAAAGGGGAACATAGGGGAAACAGACTTCGACACTAACCTAAGGGGAAACATAGGGGGAACAGGCTCCGACACTAACCTAAGGGGAAACATAGGGGGAACAGACTTCGACAAAGGGGAAACACAGGGGGAACAGACTTCGACATTAACCTAAGGGGAAACATAGGG